>NC_053025.1:25016655-25154311 GCF_003073215.2 Triticum urartu
CTAATGCTTTCCGGTATGATCACGGCTCCGGCGGTGGCTCAGGATCCGGGCCGGGTTACGGTGGAGGAAATTCCGGTTCAGGATTTAGTGGTAATCCGGGCGGACATAACAATCAAAATAATCAGAACAACCAGGGTGGTTACAACCAGCAGCAACAACAGTCGGTTTACCAGAGCAACCCAAAGCAGTTGAATAGTGGGCAGTACCATGTCTTCACCACTAGCTTGGACAAGCGAGACCGGAAGGTTCAGAGGTGGGCAGTCAACTCTGTTGAACCGGTTGTGCCCCGTTATCTATGCTGGTCTGAACAGCCAATCATATGGAGCAGAGAGGATCACCCTCCCCAGGTTGATAATCCAGGTCAGTTGGCTCTGGTGGTGGCGCCTCAGGTGGGAGGTTACAGGTTCACCAAGGTGCTCATGGATGGAGGGAGCAGCATTAATATCTTGTACTATGAGACCTTCCGTCGTATGGGACTAACAGATAAAAATCTCAAACCGTCCAATACGGTGTTCCATGGTGTGATACCTGGCACGTCAGCATATCCTATTGGTAAGATAGCTCTAGAAGTGGCTTTCGGAGATGATTATGATTCCAAGTCAGAAACATTGACGTTTGAAGTGGTGAAAATCCAAAGTCCATATCACGCCCTGTTTGGGCGACCGGCCTACGCCAAGTTTATGGCATGGCCCTGTTATATGTATTTGCAGCTCAAGATGCCGGGTCACAAGGGGACAATAACGGTTCACGGAAGCCGTAAAATCGCTTTGGAGTGCGAGGAAGGAGATGCGGCCTATGCAGAGTCGGTTTGTGCCATCGAGGAGCTGAAGTATTATAAGGACAATGTTGATCCGGCGGACATGACTCCATTAAAGAAACCAACTACGGAGCATGATCCGGCCCTGAAGTTCAAATCGGCAGCTGAAACTAAGCTTGTTGACTTCGTGCCTGGTGATTCGTCCAAGCTGTTCAGCATCAGTGCCAACTTGGATCCGAAATAGGAAAGCGCGCTCATCGAGTTCATCCGTGAGAATCGGGACATTTTTGCATGGAAGCCCTCTGACATGCCAGGTGTACCGAGGCAACTTGCTGAGCACACCCTTAATGTGGATCCTAAATACAAACCGGTGAAACAGTTCCTCCACCGGTTTAACGAAGAAAGACGCAAGGCGATTGGAGAAGAGGTAGCCAGGCTCTTAGCAGCTGGCTTTATTATTGAAGTTTTTCACCCTGAGTGGCTTGCCAATCCGGTGCTGGTCCTTAAGAAAAACGGCACCTGGCGCATGTGTGTAGATTATACAGATCTTAATAAGGCTTGTCCAGCAGATCCTTTTGCCCTCCCCCGTATTGATCAAATTATTGATGCTATGGCGGGTTGTGAGCATTTAAGTTTTTTGGATGCATATTCTGGCTATCATTAGATCAAAATGGCAGTTAAGGACCAGGAGAAGACGGCATTCATAACTCCCTTTGGAGCCTTCTACTATGTGTCTATGCCTTTTGGGCTCAAGAGTGCCTAGGCAACTTATCAACGGTGTGTACAAAATTGTCTTCACAAGCAGATTGGCCATAATGTACATGCTTACGTGGATGATATCGTGGTTAAGTCAAGGGAGAAGGAGACTCTGGTTGACGACTTGAAGGAAACCTTTGATAACCTGAGGATGTACAAGATGATGCTTAATCCGACCAAGTGTGTCTTTGGTGTACCGGCAGGCAAGTTATTGGGTTTTCTGGTGTCCAACAGGGGAATCGAGGCTAATCCGGAGAAGATCACAGCCATCACCTCCCTGGCTAAACTGAAGTGTATCAATGATGTTCAACGCCTGGAAGGCCGGATTGCCGCGTTAAGCCGGTTTATCAGCCGCCTTGGTGAGAAGGCAATCCCTTTGTATCAGATGTTGAGGAAGACGGATCAATTCGTCTGGAGTTCTGCTGCTGATAAAGCATTTGAGGACTTACAGCGGCAATTGGCCAATCCGCCTGTGCTCGCTGCTCCCATTGACAAAGAGCCATTGCTGCTATATGTGGCTGCTAATGCTCGTGCGGTCAGTGTGGCTATTGTGGTGGAGCGAAAGGAGGTAGGTAAGGAGCATCCGGTTCAACGTCCGGTCTATTATATCAGCGAGGTACTCATTGAGTCCAAGCAAAGGTATCCGCATTGGCAGAAGCTGGTATACGGAGTTTTTATGGCAAGCTGGAAGCTTAAGCAATACTTCCAAGGGCACCCCATTACGGTGGTCAGTTCTGCTCCCTTGGGGGATATCATCCAGAACCGGGAAGCGACTGGCCGGATTGCCAAGTGGGCTATAGAGCTTGGGCCGCACGGGTTGAAGTATGTGCCTCGGACGGCGGTTAAGTCTCAAGCACTTGTTGATTTCATCAATGATTGGACGGAACTGCAAGCACCTGAAGAAAAGTTGGATCACACATATTGGACCATCCATTTTGACGGATCCAGGCAATTGAAAGGCTCGGGGGCTAGAGTCGTATTAACTTCCCCACGAGGTGATAAGTTTTGTTACGTTCTCCGCTTAATGTTCCCTTGTACTAACAATGCAGCTGAGTATGAAGCCTTGCTCCATGGTCTCCGGATGGCTAAGGAGATGAATCTAAGTCGAGTTAAGTGCTTCGGTGACTCGGACCTCGTGGCTCAACAAGTATCTGGCACTTGGGATTCCAAGGACCCACTCATGGCAGCATATCATCGTGAGGTGGATATTGTTGCAGGTCACTTTAAAGGCTATCAGGTGGACCACGTGGACTGACGGAAGAATGAAGCGGCGGACGCTTTAAGCCGGCTGGGCTCTCAGCGCAAACCGGTCCCGCCCAATGTTTTTCTGGATGTGCTGCACAACCCGTCGGTCAAGCTCCCTGGTGAAGCGGATTTGGCTATTCCTGATCCGGAGGCTCAATTGGTGGCAGCTCTTCATGTCATTCCGGATTGGACGCTTCCTTACCTGGCGTACATGAACCGGGGCGAGTTACCAAAGGATGAGACTCTGGCCCGACAGATAATCCGACGGTCCAAGTCCATGACTATTATCAATGGCGAGTTGCATCATTGCAGTGTATCAGGGGCGTTTCAACGCTGTGTGTCTCCTGAAGAAGGCTGTGAAATTTTGCGTGAGATCCACGAAGGAGATTGTGGTCACCATGCCGGTTCAAAATCTTTGGTGGCTAAAGCATTCCGCCATGGCTTCTATTGGTTAACTGCTCATGCTGATGCGGAAGATCTGGTCAGACGATGTGACGGTTGCCAAAAGTTTTCAAGACATGCTCATTTGCTGGCTCAAGAATTGAGAATGATTCCAATTACTTGGCCGTTTGCGACTTGGGGGCTGGATATGGTTGGGCCTTTCAAAAGGTCCAAAGATAAGAAGACCCACCTCCTGGTGGCGGTTGACAAGTTTACAAAGTGGGTGGAGGCAGAACCTGTTAGCAAGTGTGATGCGGCCATGGCGGTTCAGTTCATCAAAAAAGTGATTTTCCGGTTTGGCTTTCCACACAGTATCATCACAGATAATGGTACCAATTTGTCCAAGGGTGCCATGAAGGAGTTCTGCGAACGGGAGCACATCCGGCTTGACGTTTCATCCGTAGCGCACCCACAGTCCAATGGTCAAGCAGAAAGGGCTAATCAAGAGATCTTGAGAGGCATCAAGCCCCGGCTTATGGTTCCTTTGCAGAGAACACCGGGTTGTTGGGTAGAAGAGTTACCATCTGTGTTATGGAGCATCAATACCACACCCAACAGATCAACAGGATACACACCATTCTTCATGGTCTATGGAGCGGAGGCGGTTCTCCCTAGTGATATCCGTCATGATTCACCTCGTGTGGCGGCTTATGTTGAAGCGGACAATGAGACAGCACAGCAAGATGCTTTGGACTGGTTGGATGAAGAGCGTGACATAGCAGCTGCTCGCTCGGCGGTTTACCAACAGGATCTTCGTCGTTATCACAGTCGCCGAGTTAGAACCAGAACCTTTCAAGAGGGAGATTTGGTGCTTCGGCTCATCCAAGATTAGACTGATATGCATAAGTTATCCCCACCTTGGGAGGGACCTTTCGTGGTCAGCAAGAATCTGCACAACGGGTCATACTATCTGATCGATATTCGAGAGCATAAAGACTCACGTACATCAGAGGAGGAGACCAACAGGCCGTGGAACATAGCTCATCTTCGGCCTTACTATACCTGAGCCATTGGCTGTACTTATGTACATATTATGACGATGTATATATTATGATTAATATAATAAACCGGAACCTCTGCTAAAGCGGGGTATCTGTTGTTTTACATCATGTGTGGTTACACGGAGTTGTTCTAAAGCGGCCTCCGGTTTACCCCTTGAGTTAGCTTTTCAAAGCATCATGTAATATCACTTGGGGGCTTGGTCGTATCCGAACCAATGCAACACCTTTTGATAGGCGAAAGCCACCGGATCACTTGGGGACATGGTCAAGTCTAAACCAGTCACGCCTCTTGATCGGCCTAAGGCCACAGAATCACTTGGGGGCTTGGTCGAACCGGAACCATTGCCACGCCTCTTGATCGGCATAAATGCCACGGTTTCATTTAGGGACCTGGCTGACTTGAACCATAGCTACACCTATCGGGAGCTTGGTCGTGTTCGACCATGGTAACGCCATCTGATCGGCTCAAATAAGCCTCTTTTTGCAAACGGTTTTATCATTGCCTTTGCTTCACAATTTTCTTTGATAGATATTTCTTTCTTTTTGTTGCGTCTTTTAAACCGACAAAGTTTTAAACTGGTTCAAACTGTCAATTGACGAAACACGGTCCATTTTTAATCCGGAGACTATTTGCCCGGTTTGATTTTTTGTTAACATCCTATTACGGTGTAACACGGTGTTTTATTATAACCCGGCACGGTTTACATGGTAAACCGGCATTAGATATATACAGGAGCTGCTATCTCCTCCAACAGTGTGGGTTTATAAACCTCCTCTTCAAGATTGGCCAAGCCAACTTCATGCCCAACGATGGCAGGTATTATGTATCCCAAAGATTTGATCATATGCTTAAATTTCAGATATTTTTATTTCACATATGCAGACATCATACTCCGCCTGACGGTACAACCGCAGTGGCGCTTTAAGATTTTTTGTATTGCAGAAAATACTTTGGAAAGTTCATCACCCAATAGAAGAACAAGTTGCAGTAATTATGCATGAAGGCATATCAAAATCAAGAGTATCGGCTAGCCTATTACAAGGCAACACGGTGCCCAAAATAAGATCATTGTTTTTTCACAAAGGAGAAGCAGTTTAAACCGGCTTCCGGTTCAAGCTTGGTCACCAGCCTGGCCTGATGGTTGTGGGTCATCCCGCGCCGCTTCAACTTCAACTTCTCTACCCAGCGGCTGGAAATCAACAGTTGTCCAGTCGATTCCCATTAATGCTTGAAAGACAGCTTCATCATGGATCAGCAACGACGGTTCAATATCAGGAGCGTAAGTATGCTTACGGATTGGAGGGATAAGATTTTCCGCTTCAGGAATTGGTGCAACTACTCGCTTGTTTTGGTTGTCATATTGGGCTTGATAATGAGACAAGTCTGCTTCTTCAACCAATTGACAAGCTAGCGGACGCACCTCCCGGTTTATTGCTCGCAGATCCGCTTCACTAAACTCTGACCCGTCTTCCTTCAAGATGGGATAGCCCTGAGCCGCTTCAACAGGATCAAAATCCGGGACCCAAGCTTTTGCCCGGATTAAGGCATTGATCGCACCGGTTCGAGCAGCGGATTTCTTCAGCTCTTCAACCCGGGCAGGAAGCATCGACAGTCTCTTCAGAGTGTCCTGAATCAAAGTGGGCATCGGATTGTTGTGAGATGCAGCAGAGATGATTCGCTGTGCACCAGTGTACAGTTGTTCGGTCAATGTGTAGGCGGCTTTCAATTTCTTCGGCACATCTGACCCCAAGTGACCAATGTGTGTCCCTGAAATATTACAAAGGGTTAACAAACCGGCAGCTCTATAAGACGGCCGAATCAATCCAGAAATCAAACCAGCTTACCAAAGATAGCAGCAGTCATGGCATGCACTTGCCGCTTTATGCTGGTCAGTTCGTCCGCCACCGGTTTCAGTGCAGCCTCGGCATCTTCTGCTCGTTTGGTTAAAGCGGATTTTTCAGTGGCCCAATCCGCCCGCTTCTTCTTGAAGCCCTCCTTAAGCTGTTCCATGGTGCTTAAAGCGCTGGTTAATTCCTCTTTTGCTTTTGAGGTTTCAGCTTGTTGGCACTTAATATTTTCTTGCAGATCAGTGATCTGGTTTTCCCTTTTGTTCAGCTCAGCCTGCATATAGGCAGTCATACAATTCAGATAACGGTACAAGAATTGAAGTACCAACAACATAACAAGTTATGCCCTTGGTACTTGGGGGCTAATGCATATTTGCTCTTCAATTATTCAGAAAAGTCCCAAGCTCAATACAAGTATTCAACTTGGCACTTGGGGGCTAATGGCTATTTGTTCAGTTAATATTGCAGCTATAATCTTGATTACCTAAAGTCCTGGTTTAACTACACTAAGTTGAACCGGCCCTTGGGGGCTATATCAGCAAATTAAGAAAATATTGAAGTCTGCATTGACAAGTCCCGGTTTGAACGGAGATTCTAAACCGGCCCTTGGGGGCTAGGAGAGTTGACAGATTGAAGTACATACGCAGATAAGCATATGGAAGTTACCTCATATTTCTCTTTCATCATATTAACCAGACCAGCTTCATAGTCACGGGTGGTGTATAGCCGGTTCAGATAGCCGGAATGGAGATCTTGGGCGTTCAGAGCGGCATAAGTTGTCAGATCGGCATTCCATTTTCCCTTGCCAATGGCGGCAAATTCTTACTTGGCAGTGTGTCTGGATAAAGCAACGGGATTGCCTGGCTCTGTGCGACCAATGCCAATAATGACAACCTCATCATCCTTGGCATCGCCGGTTTGCACTGGGGCCTTTGGCTTATCAGTAGGCTTGGATGGACTGGTGGATTTTTCAATCCGGATGGGGCTTGTGGGCTGGTTGACAGGGCCTGAGGTGTCAATAGGCCTTTCTTCAGCAATAAAATCGTCATCCTGCTGTGGTGGATCATTGGGTATATCTTCATGAATAGCCGCTTCAAGATCTGGTGTTTTACCCGGTTCAGGGACGGCGTCCTCCTCGGCCGCTTTATCCAGGCGAGCCTTCTTGCTCGGCCTAGGCTTGTCCCTGAAAGGAATAACAAAGTCAAATACAGCATATGTTCCAAGGTGATCTAACAGAAATATTATGATAAGTATAGCTTACCCAAGCACCGTTTTGAGCAGTGGCAGCTGAGTAGCCGATGACTCGCCAGAGGATGAGTGGGAAGTAACCTGATAATCGGAGTCAGATGGATTAAGAGGTTGACGAAAATAGCCCGCTTTAGGACAAGCACTGACAAGGAAATTAGAGACCTCTGAACGGCGTTTCCGAACCGGACTGTTCGGTAAACCGGCGGAGGTAACTACCTGGCCGCTGTGCCGGGTTGTGCAGCGAGCTTCGTGCTGTTGGGTCTTCATAAGAAATTTGGGATCCAAGTAAGCAAGAGGATGAGAAAATTTAACCTTCCGGTTTGCCTGACGGATTTTTAGCAAAGGCAAAGGGTTTGAATCGGAAGAGAGAGTAATTACCTCTGCAGCATCAGCATGGCTGGTTTCGGCATCATCCTGACAAATATCATCATCAATAAGGCGTGTGAAAAATAAGCCAAGGGAGTCAAGCTCTACCTCAAGGTCCGGATTACCCACATCATCATCAGCGGCCGGATCAGAAGATGCAGTGGTTTTCTTCTTATGAGCAGGCCGTTTCACGACTTTAGTCTTTGGCCGGGTTGGTCTTTTCGGTTTGTCTGTTTTTTCTAGCTTCTCCTGTGGAAGCTTCTTGCTCCAAAACGGATCATCGCCCTGTTTAAACAGACATTGATATTAAACAATGACCAGATATATCAATAACAGGTTCAGTAGAAAGAAAAATCAAACTCTTACAACTGGGAGTTTGTTGGTGGCACAGAAGGGAAGCAGGCCGGTTCGAGCACAGATGTGTTCCGGTTCATTCAGCATTTTATTCACAGCTTCTGTGATTTCTTCGTTGGTGAGCTGGATGTTAGCATGTCACAGTGGGTCATCAACACTGCCAGTATACTCGCACATCAAACCGGAGCGCTGACTAAAGGGTAGTATGCTCCACGATATCCAACAGCGAGCGAGGTCAACCCCTGTTAAACCATTGGCCATGAAGGCTCTGAGCTTGGACAGTTGAGGAGCGTATTTGCTTCTCTCCTTGGCAGTCAACCTTTGCGGAAAGGGGTGTGTATTGCTAAGCCGCTCCGGACGAAAGCCAGGCAAAGGATTTTCACCAGCAGGGGAAGTGTCTTTGCAATAGAACCATGTTTGATTCCACTCTTTGGGGTGGCTGTGCAGTTTGGCGTGAGGGTATGTGACCTCTTTCCTTTTCTGAATCTCCACACCACCCAATTCCGTATTGGAACCGTCAGTAAACTCAGTACGGCGGTTTAGATGGAAGCAATCTCTGAACAACTCAACTGTGGGCTCCTCTTGAAAGAACACCTCACAGAGCACTTGGAAGTGACACATGTTTGTAATAGAGTTGGGGCCAGTGTCTTGTGGGCGGAGTTGAAAATTGGCCAAAACATCCCGGTAAAATTTAGAACCGGGCGGCTTAAAGCCCCGGGCTAAGTGATCTATGAAAACGACGACCTCTCCTTCTTGAGGTGTGGGAGGAAATTCTTTGCCAGGGACCCTCCAATGGATGGTGCTTTTGCTGCCTAAAGCGCCGATTAGGACTAAATGTTCAGTTGAGTCTCTATGACGCGAGAAGGAACCCAGTTGCACTCATATACTTGCTTGGCCATGATGAAATCTACAAGATAGGTTATTCCGGTTCAAGAATGCATTGATTAAAGTACACTGGTATGTACAATGTTAAACCGGAGACAGCTCTATCTAAACCGGAGTTTTATGAAGCAACAACATCTGGCGGTTCAATAAGGGGACTAATGGTATATACCGGTTTGGCAATTTTTTCTACAAAGTTAAACCGCCTGGTCTAAACATTGAAACAGTCAAGATTGCAGATGAGTAAGTATGCAAAAACAGGTTTCACAAGATTATACTACAGCGTTGGATCTGGAACATGTTCATAAAAGAGATAAAAATTCAAGGCCCAAAAGGAGCAGTGCCGAATCAATGAGTCATCGCTACGGATAAGATCTATGGTCTTAATATGCGAAAGTGAAAACAGAGGGTAAAAACTACTGCTACACAAAAGCAAAGATTCATAGACTCGTCTAAAGATCTAGCATATGAACAAGGAGCAGGCGATGAACACTAGAGAGCATGGAAACCCTAGAACAGATCTATAATGAAAAAGATAGAAGACTTACCGGAGCTGAGGAAGACACGGAAGGTCGCCGCGGTGCTCTGGTATGCTCAGGGTGATGCAGCGGCCAAGGTTGGTGCAGTAGTTGACGGCGGCGGCGGAGCTCCGAAGCTGGGCGATGCGAGGAAGACGAAGCAGAAGGGCACGAAGGGGAAAAAAGAAATGAACCTTTGGTCCTATTTATAAAGAAAGGGACATGTGTCAGGCGCGAGAATCAAGGGGCCGCGAATTTGGAAACGGAGTTGTCGCCTCGGTTGTCGCAGATCTATTAAACAAGAAGGTATCATGGATAGTTTCTTTATGACAGATGACGTCACTCCGGTTTAGAGTAATCCGAGAAGATGACATCACGGCAGTTCACCAAACTACAAGAAGATGTTGAAGATGAAGTTTTTGCTAAAGGATTGACATGAACCTGTTCAAATCAATCTGGGGCCTAATGTTGGGGATATTACTACTGGGCGTAAACCGGCCTATCTGGGCCAGGTTAACTTCATCAGTAGTTAAGTATGTTAAAGCCCATGAAGGTAGATGAGGGCTTAAAGCCCATGATCGATTTAAGGCCTGTAGCCGTAAACCGGCATCGGTATGTAAACTTGTATTGTAAGTTAGGAATAAGTAGAGACCAAACCGAACACGTATATGAGACGGTGTTGGGACTCTGTAAACCGACGGGCGTCACCCATGTATATAAGGGGATGACCCGGCGGCGGTTCAAGGACAACAGACAACAACTCGAGACTTAGGCGAAGCTTGTTTGCTCCCTAGTCATCGAAACCCCATCAATTCCATCACAACTAGACGTAGGCTTTTACCTTCATCGAAGGGGCCGAACTAGTATAAACTCTCTTGCGTCCCTGTGTTCGCTTTAACCCCTTCAAGCTAACCCGTTACGATGGCTCCACGACTAAGTCCTTTCACGAGGACATCTGCCGTGACAAAACCACGACAGGAGGTGAGCCAAGGTAAGGCCGAAGCTCAGGAGAAGCAGAACGACGCCAAGACCAAGACCACAAAGAGCAAAGAGGATGAAGCGGACCCCCGGCAAGATCCTTGCCGGGAGGCGGTTTTAGCAAACCCGGCAAGTCCCTTGCCGTGGCAGCTCGCCCCACACCTATGGAGTGAGTCACCCTTGAGTCCACTACCCCCATGGAGCAAGGATTCGGGAGACATCCCTGTGGTGGCATGCAAATCTTTGTGAAGACATTCGAGATCAGATACACCCCTCAGAAGATGATGATCCTTGATGGGATCCCAGCCAAGGAGGACCACAAGGCCCCCGGCAAGAGCCTTGTCGGGGATGACAGCAGGCGCCACGGCAAGATCCTTGCCGGGGCCCCGGCAAGGCCCTTGCCAAGGACACCCGTTGGGCCACCATCAGGCCCGCACCAGTCAAACCTCCACCGTCGTTCGCATGCAGCTGCCGACCCAACCAGTTGGGCAGGCACCTGCGTGGCGGCATGCATATCTTCGTGGAGACCCACCACTGTGCCACCTCAGCTGCCTGCCTGCCTACATGGCACCGCGGGCGCCGCTGGCCAGGGCGCGTGTCGACACGAGAGGGAGCGGCGACGGACGAGACAGGGCTCTCCCCCATCCCCGATAAAGCAAGGACACCTGGGCAAGACGCATTAAATGCGCCTTGTCATGTAATGCGAGGGATAACCACGCATCACTTCTCCCTTTCCACCTCCTGGTGCTACTGTGGCAACCCCTTTTCCTATTAAAGGAGGCCCGAGGCAACCAAGAGGAGGATTCGGCTTTTTGGAGCTCCTCACGCCCCATAGCTAGCTCAAGAACACAGATATACAATCCACCAAAGCAGGAGTAGGGTTTTACGCATCCCCGCGGCCCGAACCTGGATAAACGAATCGTGTGCTATCTGTTTGATCCGCTCTTCTCACGACCCTGCGCCACGCAACCGTAGTAGGGATTCTTGTGATCCCATAGGTGTCGTTCATCACCGACATCTTTGGCGCGCCAGGTAGGGGGGCAGTTGTGAGAATCGGCTTTAGCAGTTAGTTCGACGCTTCTTCATCGTCATGGCACCCAAGAAGAAGACGACGGTGGCGGTTGGCCCATAGGAAGCCGAACATCCCGTCCGGACGCGGGCGAGCAGCAGACCGGTCGCATAAAGGACCCGGGGCGCCGTTCGCGAACACCAACACCGTCCCAGCAGCCGGAGTTTGGGAGGCGGCGATGTTCGTGCGCCTGGCAGCGGGCCGCATGCGGCCAAATCCAAAGACGGAGCCAGGCCCTCCGCGGGTGGCGCGGGGTTCCAAGATCGCTACCGCCCCGCCCGAAGGCGATGCGAGGGCCTCCAAGACTCCCACGCCGGCACCGACGGCGCGCTTCTCTCAAGCGGCGCGCGACGAACGGCACAACCACGCCGAAGACCCCGGGCGTCACCGCGGGAAGAGCCCCGAGCGCCACTCCTGGGAGGTAGAAGACCTGCCCGCTCACCGAGGCGCTGGTGAAGATGGCATGCGACCGCGGGGTCGTGATAGAGCTCCTTCTGACATGGTCAGAAGTCGAAGCACGTCGCGATCCGTGTAGGTTTCGCTGCCACCAACGCCAGCAGAAGCCCTGGCACGCACGCAATTGCTCCTCGATTTTCCTCCCACTACAGGGAAACTCGACGAATGGAGAGCCACTATCTGAAGCCTTGTTGCGGTGGCCAACAAAGACGAACCGAGTCCGGTGGAGCCCCCGGGTCAATGCTCTGACGGAGTCCCACGCACCAGTGGCAGGAAAGCCGGCGGTGCCGCGACCACGGTGCACTCGCCTCCTCCTCACCCGGTACCGCGGACGCCAGCCCGTCGCGATGTTGCGGGCGACGAAATCTCCATAGCGTCGTCCGACCCGCGGACCCACTGTGACCAGCGCCAAGTCCTTCGGGAATGAGAACATGAAGACGCTCGAACCACTATCGAGCGCCGGCGCGGAGCGCGCCACCAGTTAGACAGGCGAGCAGGGCCTGCGGTGAACCACCCGGCACCAGAGAGCCCTGGAGGCCTACCTTACGAGGTAGGCTGTCCGGCTTTTACCCGTGAGCTGCGGCAGTTCCAGTGGCCCACTCACCGCACCTTCAAACCTGACGTGGGCGAAAAGTACAGCGGCAAGACCCACCCGTCCGAGTTCCTCAGCATCTACACCATTGCGATGCAAGCTGCCGGAGCCCGCGACGATAAGGTGCTTGCGAATTACTTTCCGTTGGCTCTTAAACCCAACGCCATGTCATGGTTGATGCACTTGCTGGTAGACTCTATTTCCTCCTGGTCGGATTTGTGCCATGAGTTTGTGGGCGCCTTTACTGGAGGCCACCAAGCCCATGGCCAAGTGAGCGACCTGCACGTCATTCCCCAGAAGGGAGGCGAGAGTCTCCGTAAGTATATACAGAGGTTCAGCCGGATACAGTACAATATCCCTGATGTTCACCCTGCCGCCATCATCAGCGCGTTCCATCAGAACGTGCGTAACCGCAAGATACGCGAAGAGCTGGCAATGAACAAGGTGAAAGATGTAGCAGAACTATATGTTCTTGCTGACAGATGTGCCTGGGCTGAAGAGGGAAGGAAGTACCCCGGCGAAGACGCCGGCGTGGAAACCGACTCCTCAGATGAAGATACTGCCGCCCCGGCGAAGAAGGGCCGGCGCCGCAACAGGAAGCGCAAAGGTAAAACCGTGCTTGACGTCGAGGGATCTGGTGACTCCGGCTCCACCAAGAAAACCAAGGCAGATGACCCTGGCAAGGAAATTGCCGGATGTGTCGCCTGCCGCGCCTTGGCGGTTGCCGAGAAGCCAGGAAACTCCGACAAGCGATATTGCAAGATCCATCGCACCAAGGGCCATGCTCTCCAAGACCGCCGACAGGTTGAGCTCCTCGCTGAGAAGCAGAGGGCTGAATATGAGAGGCGGGACAAGGAGAAGGGCCAAGACGGTGCTGAGGGGTCCGACAAGAAGCGTGATGGCCAGCCGGGCCGTCGCGGCAAAGATAAACAACAGGAGAGGCCCGCCCGGGGCCGTGACAAAAAGCCAGAAGACGACGATCATGAAGAGGACAATGAATCCGGTGACCAAGAGTTTCAGAAAGCTACAGAGGCCATGTGCATCGACGGCGGCGCCTCGCTGCATACTTCTCACCGCCAGCTTAAACAGTGGGCGCGAGAGATTACAGCGGCAGAGCCGTCGTTTGATGCCCAGAGGCCGCTGAAGTGGTCCAGCACACCTATCATTTTTGATACCGAGGATCACCCTGATCGCACTACTGCGGCCGGGTGCTTGCCATTGTTGGTTTCACCAACAATACGCAACCTCAAGGTGACAAAGATGCTAGTCGATGGCGGGTCCGGTCTGAACTTGATCTCGCCTGCCGTGATCGAGAAACTGCAGATTCCTGATGGAGACCTCGAGGAGACGGGCACGTTTCAGGGGGTCAACCCGGGAAGAAGCCAACCTAAGGGAAAGGTCACGCTGACCGTGACTTTTGGAAGCGATCTGAACTACAGGACAGAGAGGATGGTGTTTGATGTTGCCAAGATCCCCTTGCCCTACAACGGGATCCTTGGCCGCCCAGCGCTGGCCAAGTTCATGGCGGCGTCACACTACGCCTACAACACCCTGAAGATGCCAGGACCTGTGACGATCATCACCATCCCCTCCGATAAGAAAGATGCGCTGATTTGCGCTGACCAACTATACCAGCAAGCAGTTGCAGCAGCTGCCGCCACTAGAGCACTTGCTCCTGCCGCTGGGACCCCGGGAGGGAAGAAGAAGAAGAAGACCGGTGAGACCTCGGACACCCACTCCGGCAAGCGCACCTCTTCGTAGTGTAGCGCTCCCGTCGAGGACGTGCCAGAGAGCTCCACCGGCGGAAACAAGAAGCCCATGGCCATACCGCCGGGAACCAAGAAGGTTTCTGTCAATGAGGACGGCACGGAAGGAGCTTTCACCATAAGCTCCACCCTTGACGACAAATAGGAAGACGCGCTCGTCACCTTCCTGCGGGCGAATGTCGATGTGTTTGCATGGCAAGCTTCTGACATCCCCGGCGTTCCCAGGGAGGTGATTGAGCACCACCTTGTTGTCTGTCCTCATGCGCGGCCCGTCAAGCAGAAGGTCAGAAAGCAAGCTTTGGAACGACAAGAGTTCATCATAGAGGAGATCCGGAAACTGGAAGCAGCGGGTTTGGTAAGAGGAGTGCTCCATCCAACGTGGTTGGCCAATCCGGTCGTAGTGCGCAAGGCTAATGGGAAGTGGAGGCTGTGTATTGATTACACAGATATCAATAAGGCTTGTCCTAAGGACCCCTTCCCGTTGCCGCGCATCGACCAGATTGTTGACTCCACAGCTGGGTGTGATTTGTTGTCATTCCTCGATGCCTACTCTGGCTACCACCAGATCTTCATGACAAGAGAAGACGAAGAGAAAACAGCATTCATCACCCCATGTGGTACGTATTGTTTCATACGGATGCCTTTCGGGCTGAAGAGTGTTGGTTCGACATTTGCAAGGGTGGTCCAGATTGGTTTTGAACCCCAGCTCCATAGAAATATGGAAGCCTATATGGATGACATAGTGGTCAAAACAAAGGACAGGGCAACCCTCATACCGGATTTGCAAGAAACATTTGCAAACCTGCGCAAGATCAATGTCAAGCTGAACCCTGAGAAGTGCGTCTTTGGCGTCCCGTCCGGCAAGCTTCTCGGGTTCTTTGTGTCACAGCGTGGGATAGAGGCCAATCCGGACAAGATCAAAGCTATAGAGCAAATTGAAGCACCCAAGAAAATCAAGGATGTGCGTCGGCTTGCTGGTTGTGTCACCGCCATGGGCAGATTCATTTCCAAGTCTGCCGAGTGTGCCCTTCCCTTTTTCAAGATCCTGAAAAAGGCGGGCCCGATGGAGTGGACGCCAGAGGCCAAAGCAACATTGCAAGATTTTAAGAAGTACCTCTCCTCCGCGCCAATACTAGTTGCGCCTAGGCCACAGGAGCCGTTGCTGCTATACTTGGCGGCAACGAACCAGGTGGTCTGCGCCGCACTAGTGGCGCAAAGAGAGGTTGACGATGAGGTAATGGCAGTGACAGAGCCCGACACCACCAATGCAGAGATGACACAGCCAGTCGAAGTGCCGCCGAAGAAGAAAATGATGCAGCACCCGGTCTACTTTGTTAGTTCCCTCCTGCAGGGAGCTAGATCAAGGTACTCCGGCGTGCAGAAACTGCTCTTCGACCTTCTAATGGCCTCGAGGAAGCTGCATCACTACTTCCAGGCAGACGAGATCACTGTCGTCACTCGCCTCCCTCTGTAACGGATATTGCACAATCCAGATGCAACGGGAAGAATTGTGGAATGGGCACTGGAGCTGTCCAGCTTTGGCCTCAAGTTTGAAAGTACTTCGACGATTCAGAGCCGAGTCCTGGCGGAGTTCATTGCAGAATGGACCACAATGCCTAACGAAGAAGCCCAAGAGACTGCTTTCCCCGGCAAGGAGGCAAGTTGAAGTTGGATCATGTACTTTGATGGAGCTTTCTCCTTACACGGTGCCGGGGCTGGCGTACTGCTTGTCGCGCCCACCGGAGAGCACCTCAAGTACGTGATCCAGATGCACTTCCCCAGGGAGGTGTCAACAAACAATATGGCAGAGTACGAAGGGCTGCTTGCCGGTCTTAGGATCGCGGCGGACCTCGGAATCAAGAAGCTCATCGTCAGGGGCGACTCGCAGCTCACCGTCAAACAAGTCAACAAGGACTACCAGAGCCCGTTGATGAAGGCCTACGTCGATGAAGTGAGAAAGATGGAAGAGCGTTTCGACGGTATACAGGCTAAACACGTTCCCCGAGCAGAGAATGATATCACCGATAACCTGTCAAAACGCGCTGCCCTCAAGCTACCTGTGGAACCAGGTACCTTTGTGCTCCAGCTAACTCAGCCATCTGTTGATCCATCAACAGAGCAGAACAAGAGGAGGAAATCAGGACCCGGCAAGTACTTTCCCGCTGAGCTCCCCGGAGCCGCCGGCAAGGATGTTGCCAGGGACACTGAGCCCGCCACGGGACGGCTAGCTCCGGCGGAGCGTCAAGCTCTTGCCGTCAAGACAGCCACTCCTATAGCGGAGGAAATGCCTTTAGTCCTCGCCGTTGAGCCCCAGGCTCCATCATGGGCACAGCATACCATCCGATTCCTCCAGACAGGGGAACTTCCTGAAGAGCAGGGAGAAGCGGAAAAAGTAGCCCGTCGCTCTACCATGTACCAGTTCGTCGATGACGTCCTGTATAGAAAGAGGCCGAACGATGTGAAATTGAAGTGTATCCCTCGGGAGGAAGGACGGGAGCTGTTGGCGGAGATACACAGAGGCATATGTGGATCCCACATCGGGTCAAGGGCCCTTGCCGGCAAGGCATTTCGGCAAGGTTTCTTCTGGCCCACCGCCCTCCAGGATGCGACGACACTAGTCACCAGGTGTGAAGCGTGTCAGTTCCATTCAAAGAAGCTTCATCAGCCAGCTCAACCCTTCAAACCATTCCTCTCTCCTAGCCCTTCTCGGTCTAGGGGCTCGACATACTAGGCCCTTTCCCCCGCGCTGTCGGGGGCTTTGAGTACTTGTACATTGCAATCGACAAGTTCACAAAGTGGCCGGAGGTGGAGGCAGTGAGGAAGGTCACAGCTCAGTCAGCCGTCAAGTTCTTCAAGGGGCTAGTGTGCCGTTTTGGTGTACCCAACAGGGTCATCACCGACAACAGCACACAGTTCACAAGCCGCACCTTCATGCAATATATCCAAGACCTCGGCAGCAAAGTCTGTTTCGCTTCCGTTGCTCACCCATGAAGCAATGGTCAAGCTGAGAGGGCAAACGCTGAAGTACTGCGAGGCTTACGGACCAAGACCTTTGACATGCTGCACAAGAGTGGAAGGCGCTGGATTGATGAGTTGCCGACGGTTCTTTGGTCGATCAGGACGACACCAAATCGAGCCACCGGCCACACCCTTTGCCCTAGTATACGGGGAAGAAGCAGTTCTCCCCACTGAACTCATATACGGGTCACCTCGAGTGCTCGCTTATGATGAGCTTGAGCAAGAGCAATTGCGGCAAGAAGACGCAATGCTCGTTGAGGAAGATCATCTTCGGGCGGCTGTGAGGGCAGCACGCTACCAGCAATCCTTGCGCCGCTACCATAGCCGCAAGGTTCATGCCCGAAGCCTTGAGGAAGGCGACCTTGTCCTTCGGCGTGTTCAATCGGCCAAGAATTCCAACAAGTTGACGCCGAAGTGGGAAGGCCCTTATCAGGTAATACGAGTCACCAGGCCCGGCGCAGTCCGCCTGGAGACCGAAGATGCCGTTCCAGTGAGTAACTCCTGGAACATTAAGCATCTTCGCAAGTTTTACCCGTAAGGCGCGGCTTGCCGGGCCCCCCGGCAAGCCACCTTTTGTACAAGCATTGCCGATGATGCATGTAACCCTTTGTACAAAGCCAGGCGCAGACCCTGAGCACAAGTAAATGAAGCGTTGGCGCCCTAAGTTATAGCATGCATGCTAGGTCGAGTCTCGTCCTTGGTTAGGGTTGATAGTGCTTAGCGGTGACTAACCCCTAGCTTAGAGGTCGA
The DNA here is from genome assembly GCF_003073215.2 of Triticum urartu. NCBI lineage: Eukaryota > Viridiplantae > Streptophyta > Magnoliopsida > Poales > Poaceae > Triticum > Triticum urartu. Next base: position 25,034,701 of record NC_053025.1, read on the forward strand.
GTGTGCGTCTCTTTGTCGTTCTTTCGTCTTCTTTGGTTCGCAGGACTCACAGGTATCCTTGCCGGATCACTTGAGGACGAAAAAGAGAAGAGGGACAGACCAGCATCTAGACCCCGGCAAGCCAGTATTGCCGGGGGCTGCAAGAGCAAAGATTCACCCACGGCAAACCAGAGTTGCCGGGGGCTACAGCTTCAGATAAGTTCTTCATCCCATGTCATGCATTCCCTTATGGACTGAGGTATGTGAAACCTCGTTTTTTCCTAAAACTACCGTGCTCCCCTAACTCTAGGCCCTAGGGCTCGTTCCTGGGGCCAGGTTTGGTAGTAGTCGCGGTAGCAAGAGGATGAAACAAGGAGCCTGAACCCACCTCATCACTGCCTCCGCCAAAGGTGTGAGAAAGGTCGAGCGAAGTGGGGAGATGGCAAGGCCTGTTGCCGGGCAAGGAAATGTTTATCTTAAGGATATCAAGGATTTACTCCTTGTCGTGGGTTCTACCCACAAACAAATGACCCGGCAAGCATCCCTTTTTCATTAAAAACATTCCACTCAGGTACAGTCCATAGGGAATGAAAAACATGAATGATGGGATTACAAGTTTTAAATTCAGCTAAGGCCCGAAGGCTTACAAACTAAAAAGAGATAAGGTGCCCGTAATCCCTTTCTTGTCCCTCTCCTCAGGAGGCAGGTCAAAGAGGCGAAAAGGGCAAAAGGGGTGCCTAGGCGAGCTACGGGTGGCAGAAGGCACCAAGAGAACATCTCGGTGGCCGTCCGAAGGCTGGATGGTGATGGCGGTGCCGGAAGCAGAGCTCGAAGACGAGGCGGCAGGACGTCAGCACGCGTCGAAGGAGTCGGTGCCCGCGTACTCTGACTTGACGGCCTTGCCGCCCGCCCTCTTCCTCTTCCGCAGCCTCCCAACGCCAGCCGCCCAAGGAGACGACCCCGGGAAGTTCAGGGAGCCGGCGACGCGGATGATGGGGTCGCCGGTGCCGCAAGGAGCGGCACCCGACACCTAATCGGACCCGTCATCCTGCCGCCTACTACCCTCGTCGTCGCTGCCGCTGTCCTCCTCGTCACTCCCGCCCGAGGAGGAGTCTTCACTATTAGAAGAGCTCTCCACGCAGCACCTTGCACGGGTCCCAAAACACCCGAAGACCTTGACGAAGAGAAGGCCACCCTCCATCAGCTTAAAATGGAGAGTGAGCCCCCCGTCAAGCGGTGGATATGAGCGAACGTCTTCCATCCCCGACAAAGATACATCACGTGAGGGGCGGGGAAGTCAACGCGGACCCGCGAGCCGCTGATCGCGCAGCCCCTCATGTGCAGCCACAACGACTCCGGCGGGTCCAGCTCCATCTCCCGCGCGAATGGAGTCAGAAGACGAAGGCGACGGCGAGGCGGCCGGCATAACCTGACGAAAAACTCGCAAGGGTCATCCCCAACGTGGCCCTCCACGGGAGGAGGAACTGCTGGCGGAGGCGAGGCCGGCGCGCCGCCCCGTCCTCCTCTTCCCCGAGCGCCTCGGCCTCGCCCACGGCCTCGCCCCCTCCCCCTTCCCCTCGCGGCTGGCTCTGCCAACACGGGTGCAGGAGAAGGAGGGACGCGTTGTCGAGCGGCGACCCTCGCCGCCACCGTGGAAGGACCAGGATTCCCTCTCTCCGTGACGGATGGAAGGGGGGAGTAGAAGCCGAAGGAAGGAGGAGATGAAGGAATACGGGACGCCATCCCCCCCTCCCGCTCTTTATAAAGGAACGGGGTGGGGGCTCGGCCGCCCCGCTCAGCCAATCAAGACGCGGAAGGCGCAGGGAACTGGGACCGATCCGCCGCCCCAGCCCGCGGCGGCCCGGTTTCCCGCCTCCACCGTTCACCACCCAAGCGCATGAGAGCCACGTGGCAGGCGTGCAGGACCGAGGCGATGGGTGAGGTGACCACTCCCACCCCGTGATCGTGGGGAGTGGACACCTTGAAGACCACGCCTCGGCCCCGTTCAGTAAATGGGCCGCGCCTCCATGCCTCCCTCCGTTTATGGGGAAGGCGCAAACCGCCCCCTTTACTATGACGTGACGCATGCATGCAGAGCTCAGCCCACGCATGCCGCCCAGTGCACACATGCCTCCCCACGCCGCGCCACGCGCGGGAGGCATGGGAAGCGCAGCGCGTGAAGAGACTTACCGCGGTAAAAACCGCCCCGCCTGCCCGTGCACTGTTTTTGGGCCTAGCCCAACGACGAGATTGCGCTTACGTGTGGCCCAGGCCCGGGGGCTCCTGTCGGTGTACAAAAAGAGGGGTACACTTTTTGTACCCCTATAACTGTGCACGGGCAGTCTGAGCCACGGGCACCACCACACTGAGCAAGGCAAGGGAGGTGAGCCAAGGTAAGGCCGAAGCTCAGGAGAAGCAGAACGACGCCAAGACCAAGACCACAAAGAGCAAAGAGGACGAAGCGGACCCCCCGGCAAGATCCTTGCCGGGAGGCGGTTTTAGCAAACCCGGCAAGACCCTTTCCGTGGCAGCTCGCCCCACACCTACAGAGTGAGTCACCCTTGATTCCACTGCCCCCATGGGGCAAGGATTCGGGAGACATCCCCGTGGTGGCATGCAGATCTTTGTGAAGACATTCGAGATCAGATACACCCCTCAGAAGATGACGATCCTTGACGGGATCCCAGCCAAGGAGGACCACAAGGCCCCCGGCAAGAGCCTTGTCGGGGATGACACCAAGCGCCATGGCAAGATCCTTGCCGGGGCCCCGGCAAGGCCCTTTCCAAGCACACCCGTTGGGCCACCATCAGGCCCGCACCAGTCAAACCTCCACCGCCGTTCGCATGCAGCTGCCGACCCAACCAGCTAGGCAGGCACCTGCGTGGCGGCATGCAGATCTTCGTGGAGACCCACCACTGTGCCACCTCAGCTGCCTGCCTGCCTACATGGCACCGCGGGCGCCGCTGGCCAAGGCGTGTGTCGACACGAGAGGGAGCGGCGACGGACGAGACAGGGCTCTCCCCCGTCCCCGATAAAGCAAGGACACCTGGGCAAGACGCATTAAATGCGCCTTGTCATGTAATGCGAGGGATAACCACGCATCACTGCTCCCTTTCCACCTCCTGGTGCTACTGTGGCAACCCCTTTTCCTATAAAAGGAGGCCCGAGGCAACCAAGAGGAGGATTCGGCTTTTTGGAGCTCCTCACGCCCCATAGCTAGCTCAAGAACACAGATATACAATCCACCAAAGTAGGAGTAGGGTTTTACGCATCCCCGCGGCCCGAACCTGGATAAATGAACTGTGTGCTATCTGTTTGATCCGCTCTTCTCACGACCCCGCCCCCGCAACCGTAGTAGGGATTCTTGTGATCCCATAGGAGTCGTTCATCACCGACAGTAATAACATCCCATAATGCAATAAATATCGATATAAAAGCATGATGCAAAATGGACATATCAAGCTTTCATACATTTATAGCTCTAGTGCATCCGTTGCATGGCAATCCCTACTCCTTGCATTGACATCAATTGATGGGCATCTCCCTGATTAGCCGCGTCGATGTGAGACTTTCTCTTTTTTTGTCTTCTCCACATAACCCCCATCATCATATTCTATTCCACCCATAGTGCTATATCCATTTTGTAGGGATGAACTTTCTTTTGCCATGTTATTTTGAGAAGACATAATTGCTTAGTTAGTATGCTTGAAGTATTATTATTTTTATGTCAATATTAGATTTTTGTCTTGAATCTTTCAGATCTGAATATTCATGCCACAATAAATAGAATTACATTGAGAATTATGCTAGGTAGCATTCCACATCAAAAATTCTGTTTTTATCATTTACCTACTCGAGGAAGAGCAGGAATTAAGCTTGGGGATGCTTGATACGTCTCTAACGTATCTATAATTTTTGATTGTTCCATGCTATTATATTATCTGTTTTGGATGTTAATGGGCTTTATTTTACACTTTTATATTATTTTTGGACTAACCTATTAACCCAAGGCCCAATGCAAATTGCTATTTTTTTTTGCCTATTTCAGTGTTTCGTAGAAAAGGAATATCAAATGGAATCCAAACGGAATGAAACCTTCGGGAACGTGATTTTTGGAACAAACGTGATCCAGAAGACTTGGAGTGGACGTCAAGAAACAAACGAGGAGTCCATGAGGCAAGGGGGGCGCGCTCTCCCCCCTCGTGGCTCAACCGACCTACTTCTTCCTCCTATATATACTCATATACCCTGAAAACATCCAGGAACACCACAAAACCTTATTTCCACCGCCGCAACCTTCTGTACCCAAGAGATCCCATCTTGGGACCTTTTTCGGAGCTCCGCCAGAGGGGGCATCGATCACGGAGGGCCTCTACATCAACTCCATGGCCCCTCCGATGATGTGTGAGTAGTTTACCTCAGACCTTCGGGTCCATAGCTATTAGCTAGATGGCTTCTTCTCTCTCTTTGAATCTCAATACAAAGTTCTCCTCGATCTTCTTGGAGATCTATTCAATGTAACTCTTTTTGTGGTGTGTTTGTCGGGATCCGATGAATTGTGGGTTTATGATCAAGTCTATCTTATGAACAATATTTGATTCTTCTCTGAAATCTTTTATGTATGATTGGTTTATCTTTGCAAATCTCTTCGAATTATCAGTTTGGTTTGGCCTACTAGATTGATCTTTCTTGCAATGGGAGAAGTGCTTAGCTTTGGGTTCAATCATGCGGTGCTCGATCCCAGTGACAGAAAGGGAAACAACATGTATTGTATTGTTGCCATCGAGGATAAAAAGATGGGGTTTATATCATATTGCTTGAGTTTATCCCTCTACATCATGTCATGTTACCTAATGCGTTACTCTGTTCTTATGAACTTAATACTCTAGATGCATGCTGGATAGCGGTCGATGTGTGGAGTAATAGTAGTAGATGCAGGCAGGAGTCGGTCTACTTGTCATGAACGTGATGCCTATATACATGATCATGCCTAGATATTCTCATAATTATTCACTTTTCTATCAATTGCTCGACAATAATTTGTTCACCCACTGTAACACTTATGCTATCTTGAGAGAAGCCACTAGTGAAACCTATGACCCCCGGGTCTATCTTTTATCATATAAGTTTCCAATCTATTTACTTTGCAATCTTTACTTTCATTCTATATCATAAAAATACCAAAATTATTTATCTTATTATTTATATCTTCATCAGATCTCACTCTCGTAAGTGACCGTGAAGGGATTGACAACCCCTTTATCGCGTTGGTTGCGAGGTTCTTATTTGTTTGTGTAGGTACGAGGGACTTGCGTGTGGCCTCCTACTGGATTGATACCTTGGTTCTCATAAACTGAGGGAAATACTTATGCTACTTTGTTGCATCACCCTTTCCTCTTCAAGGGAAAACCAACGCAGTGCTCAAGAGGTAGCAGTAGGTTAGTCCAAAAATAATATAAAAAGGTAAATTAAAGTCCATTAAACATCCAAAATAGATAATATAATAGCATGGGACAATCAAAAATTATAGATACGTTGGAGACGTATCAAGCATCCCGAAGCTTAATTCCTGCTCGTCCTCGAGTAGGTAAATGATAAAAACAAATTTTATGATGTGAAATGCTACCTGGCATAATTCTCAATGTAATTTTCTTTATTGTGGCATGAATGTTTAGATCCGAAAGATTCAAGACAAAAGTTTAATATTGACATAAAAATAATAATACTTCAAGCATACTAACAAAGCAATCATGTCTTCTCAAAATAACATGGCCAAAGAAAGTTATCCCTACAAAATCATATAGTCTGGCTATGCTCTATCTTCACCACACAAAGTATTTAAATCATGCACAACCCCGTTGACAAGCCAAGAAATTGTTTCATACTTTTGATGTTCTCAAACTTTTTCAATCTTCACGCAATATATGAGCATGAGCCATGGACATAACACTATAGGTGGAATAGAATGGTGGTTGTGGAGAAGACAAAAGGAGAAGATAGTCTCACATCAACTAGGCGTATCAACGGGCTATGGAGATGCCCATCAATAGATATCAATGTGAGTGAGTAGGGATTGCCATGCAACGGATGCATTAGAGCTATAAGTGTATGAAAGCTCAAAAAGAAACTCAGTGGGTGTGCATCCAACTTGCCTGCTCACGAAGACCTAAGGCATTTTGAGGAAGCCCATCATTGGAATATACAAGCCAAGTTCTATAATGTAAAATTCCCACTAGTATATGAAAGTGAGAACATAGGAGACTCTCTATCATGAAGATCATGGTGCTATTCTGAAGCACAAGTGTGGTAAAAGGATAGTAGCATTGTCCCTTCTCTTTTTTTCTCTTTTTTTCTCGTCCGGAGTCTCATCCCGACTTGTGGGGGAATCATAGTCTCCATCATCCTTTCCTCACTTGGGACAATGCTCTAATAACGATGATCATCACACTTTTATTTACTTACAACTCAAAAATTACAACTCGATACTAGAACAAAATATGACTCTATGTGAATGCCTCCGGTGGTGTACCGGGATGTGCAATGAATCAAGAGTGACATGTATGAAATAATTATGAACGTGGCTTTGCCACAAATATGATGTCAACTACATGATCATGCAAAGAAATATGACAATGATGAAGCGCGTCATAATAAACGGAACGGTGGTAAGTTGCATGGCAATATATCTCGGAATGGCTATGGAAATGCCATAATAGGTAGGTATGGTGGCTGTTTTGAGGAAGGTATAAGGTGGGTGTATGGTACCGGCGAAAGTTGCTCGGTACTAGAGAGGCTAGCAATGGTGGAAGGGTGAGAGTGCGTATAATCCATGGACTCAACATTAGTCATAAAGAACTCACATACTTATTACAAAAATCTATTAGTTATCGAAACAAAGTACTACACGCATGCTCCTAGGGGGAAAGATTGGTAGGAAAAGACCATCGCTCGTCCCCGACCGCCACTCATAAGGAAGACAATCAATAAATAAATCATGCTCCGACTTCATCACATAATGGTTCACCATACGTGCATGCTACGGGAATCACAAACTTTAACACAAGTATTTCTCAAATTCAGAACTACTCAACTAGCATGAATAATATCACCATCTTTATATCTCAAAACAATCATCAAGTATCAAAACTTCTCATAGTATTCAATGCACTTTTTATGATAGTTTTTATTATACCCATCTTGGATGCCTATCATATTAGGACTAATTTTATAGCCAAAGCAAATTACCATGTTATTCTATAAGACTCTCAAAATAATATAAGTGAAGCATGAGAGATCAATAATTTGTATAAAATGAAACCACCATTGTCGGTGTCAAAACTGGCGGATCTCGGGTAGGTGGTCCCGAACTGTGTGTCTAGGATTGATGGTAACAGGAGGCAGGGGACACGATGTTTACCCAGGTTCAGGCCCTCTTGATGGAGGTAATACCCTACGTCCTGTTTGATTGATATTGATGATATGAGTGTTACAAGAGTTGATCTACCACGAGATCGTAGAGGCTAAAACCCTAGAAGCTAGCATATGGTATGATTGTTGTATATCTCTATCGACTAGCCTGGCCTCGGTTTATATAATGCACCAGAGGCCTAGGATAACAAGAGTCCTAGCCGAATACGCCTGTGGGGTGGAGTCCTTGTCTTGATCGCCAAGTCTTGTGGAATCTTCCTTGTATGCGGCAACTGTCCGAACTGGCCCATAAGTATGCGGCCATGGGGGTCCTCAGCCCAATCCAACTGATCGGGAGACGATGTGATGAGTACCCCCTAGTCCAGGACACTGTCAGTAGCCCCTGAACCGGTCTTCAAGTTAGGGACGCTCCTCGATTCTTCCGAACTGTTCTTCATATTCGGTTGACGGTCTTGAAAACTAGTTCAACAAATCTTCTCATCTTCGATCTTGAGGATCGCCGAAATGCATTCGGCGAGTTTACACGTCGGGTATCCGAGGAGCCCCTTTAAGTTTCCGGCCTTTATCAATGCCTTGTTATTTTTATGCCACACCTCGGGTTTGAAGTTGTTCCCAGGAGGCAGTGTCCTCTTGCGTCCGAGCTCTAACGCCGGACTGCATCAGAGGTATCTTTTGCGGCCGAGCACCAATGCCGGACCACTTCCGAGCTCCAACGCCGGAATGTATCCGAGCTCCAACGCCGGACTATGTCCAAGCTCCAACGCCGGACTGTATCCGAGCTCCAACGCTGGACTATATCCGAGCTCCAATGCCGGACAGTGTCCCAGCTCCAATCGCCGGACTATATCTGAGGTGTCATATCACATTGGTTCAAAAAAGTTGAAGGAGTTTAGTCGAGCTTAATGCCGGAAATGCCCTCTATGGAGCCAGCCACTAGCGCCCGAGCTTTATGCCGGACTGCTTCCGAGGTGGTGCACCACCCCGACTGTGGGCCAATTTTTTGTCAATATTTTTTGTTATTGCAATTTATTCTCTGCCGAGATATATGGCCAGTAGCCCTCAAGGTGTGTATCGGTCTAAAACCCGAGATGCACCTGAAGGATGACGTAAGACCGCTGATCCCAGTAGCCGCTGAGACTCCGGTTGATTTGCAAAATCGGCCTGAGGATCAAGTCCTAGCTCGGCAGAATACTTCGGGACACAAAAAGCGGCGTGCTTTGTCCTCGAGACTCAGGTTGGGTGCGGCCGACCAACCTGAGGATCAAAATCTCCTCGGCAACTGTATTGCACTTAAAATTTTCTGCATTGAACAGGCAATGCAGTAGCCCCCGAGACACTGGTCGGGTGGCAACACCAGATCAGGGGATCGATGTGCCCCTTTAATATTTGTAAATAATAAGGCCGAAGCCCAGTAGCCCCCGAGCCTTAATGCGGGCACGGGTGGCTGAATTAAGGATCGATATCATGTGTAATGACTCTATGTATCCAAGTACTTTACGTCATTAATGCTTGGATCCGCATTGTACAAAACTTTGTTGACCGACCATCAGCTTCCACCTTCTCGGCTAGTAGCCGAGGAGTGTTTGTCCTACTTTATAAAGCCTTTATGAGGGCAAAGATTTACGACAAACAAGGCAATCTGGCCATACGGTTTTATGAACAAGGGTACGCAGAGAGATATGTTATATTACTGTTTAACATAAGAAATGTCTTCCAAAGAAAATAGTCCCGCTATCGGTTCCTTTCTTTGGGTTGTCATGCTAAGCATGATCATGCAGCCTCAGCTCTAATGTAAGAGCATATTATCGAGGATTTAGTTTGGGAGGCCAGTTAATAGCCCGCGGTAGTGTTCGGCGACAGTCGAGGTCAAGCCGTAAACACTTAGGCCATTGTTATGAATGGCCCGTCATTTAACACTGTTGTCGGATTGCTGACCAGTTTACGCTTATTGTGACAGTCAGTTTTCGACTTTCTCCACTGAGGTGCTTAACCATGTGAGCTGGAAGCACAATCGCAGTGGTTCTCCCTTTGCACACCTAGCCGAACAAAGCGAAACATAGGAGGCAAGCGCAGGAGCCGGGCAACCCAACTATTGACCGAAGACACAATTCGAAACCAATGCATATATAGTGAGATTCGAGAATGTTTTTGCCGAATCTATAAAGGTGTCCGGCATTGCACTACGAGACTTGTGCTGAAAACACACAAATAGTTTAAAAGTGCCATAAGCTTGGAAAACCAAAAAAAACGTCAGTAAAAACTTGACGTCCGAACAAGATCAAGTGTTCGGTGCCAATCCGAAAATTAGGAAAAAATCGTGCTTCTGTCGTGCAGTAATATTACACATCCGATCTCAAGACTTCAAGCGGGTCAGCCTACTGCTGCAGCCTCCTATCCCGAAGGCGGAGTGCTTCTCGTTAGACCAGTTTAGCGAACTAAACTCGAGCGGTCACTAGAGAGAAAATGGGTTATCTGGCTATTGACCACACACTCACATCGAAAAAGGAGCGATAGAAAAAGACTTTGCAACGACCAAGAAGAAAACACATTTACTATAAAATAGCTCATATAAATTTTAAGAGACCCCAAGTGACTTGGGTAAAAGATTTTATGTATAATGATTGTATGTACCGAAGTACTTATATCATATCTTTGTTCAACCGAACTTTAAATGCATCTTAACCGACCGTCGGCTTCTCCCTCTTCGGTCAAGGACCGAAAAGTGTTATGTACTCCACCTGTCGAGAATATCGACAGTGTTTCCGATAACCAGGCAACCAGGCCATAAGGCTGTAACAGACAAAGCGCGCTTAGGGAACTTATGCTATATTACAGACGAAGTGTAAGAAGCATCTTCGAAGAAAATAGTACCCCCACCGATACCTTTCTTCGGTGCTCATTATTACTATGAGACTTGTCCAATAGATTTTTTGTACTCATGAGGACCCGGTCTGAGGTCAGAGCTCGGAGGACCCGGTCGTGACAATCGCAGAGGTGCTCCCTTTACTCCCTAGCCGAACAATCGGGAATATAGGGGTAAGCACAGGAGCCAGGCAACCCAGCTTGCAAATCTCTTAAGTCAATATGGTGCATATTGTGGCGTAATACACGAACAAGGAACGAAGCCGTACAAGTATAATCATATGCAAGAGGAAAAGCTTCATAAAGGAAGCCCCCAAATAAACGGGGTATTTGAATATGTGTGTCACAAAAAAAGTTTGGATAAGGAAATTTTTTACAAGCAACTTTTTCCCAAAAAAGTATAATGCTTGGTCGAACCGAACACAAGTTAAAAATTAAAACTTTGAGCATGAAAGCGACTTAGCTGGTTAATGTGTTCGGCATTGATGACGCGGTCCGAGCTTGATGCGGGACAAGGTTCTATCCCCCAAGTCGGTCCCGAGGTGGCGGAGCGGAGAGCTCGACACGCCGAAGTGGTGACATAGCACGGTCAATGCAGACCGGCAGAGTGATGCCGAAGTCCCCGGATCATTTTCCTGTGCACAAAAAGTAGTGCGAACCGGAGATAATAGTAATAATAATAATTAAAAAAAATTGTTGCATAATAAATAATTTATGTAAAGTGAGTAATAAAACAAATATGGCCTGGCGCCGAAGTCAATGTCGATGCAGGGCGTCGGCGTGATGTGGTAAAGGCGTGGCAAAGCCTGAATTCACAGGTCGGTCCGAGTTTCGGATGCGGCGTTCGCCGGACTATGTACGGAAACTGACCAAACCACCACGCGACCGTCGTTAATGCGGACATCATTTGATAGACCTATGTACAGATGATGGACAAACCAGAGTAATAATTCCTTGGGAAAAATAAACCCAAACAAGCAAAAAATACTAGGATTAATAGCACCTGGTTTATTTGTTGTAGCAATCCGAAGAAAGGTGATTCCCAAAATTGGGACTCGATCTACACACCCATTGCCTGAATGGCGATAAAGCGACGGTATGGCGATGCTGGCAAAGGTTGGCTCGCCGAGGCAAAGCCCTCGGTCCAGCTAACATGACGGAGCTGGTCGGCTAGTGACACCGAAGTCTCCGGAGTAGGTTGATGAAGAGATGGCGAAGCCCCGGTCCAGCCGAGATGTCGAAGCCTCGATGTCAGCCGATGAGTCGAAGTAGGTCGGCGTGATGGACACCAGCTTGAAGAAGCAATAGTGCGGCCCTGCTGATGCAGGTCGTGACGTGGTCGATGCCGGCTTGATGAAGTGACCGTGTGGCGATGCCGGTATGCCCGCTCCGTGTAATCCATGGGGCGGCGATGTTGGTATGATTTATCCTTCGCGGTGCCGAACTCTTGTTCGGCTTGCCGAGATGATGATCGAAGAAATTGAGCTCGGCTCAATAAAGCGGCGACGTGTGTAGCGCAGGTCGGCAGCCGTGGAGCAATACCGCCGGACTGGTTTGACACCAGCGTGATGGTGAAGATTACCTCGAAGGAGGCTTAAAATTTTATGGGTACGTGTTTAAAAACAATGCACAATACCATAGAAGAAAATTCCTTAAAAAAGGCTGTCCAATATCATGTTCATAAAGAAACATGAATTCGGGTCGGATCCGTATTCGCGCAGAAAACAGATCCAAAAATTGGTCCACTCATCGGAAGTTTCCCGGAGTTTGAACCGTTGGATCGAGCTGGAATTTGGAGGGGTGGTAGATATGGGATTTCCGCAGTAGATGAAAGGTTGGATCTTCCAAAGGACCTCCGAGCTGGGCTCTGGATACCACGCCCTACACTCGTCCAGATTCCCGTCCAGATTTGTCAGGGCTCCGATATAACGTAGATTGTCGGAGATTCCTCCATCGAAACTCGACGAAATTTTCCAGGGTTGTTTTAGACTCCATTACGCACAATTCCACCAAAGAGATCGTCAAAGCGATGCTCTAAGAGGTGGTGGCAGCGGATACAAGTTTGCTGTTTGGAAAAACAGCATGGTCGCCCGAGGGCAATGTTGACGTTGAGCCCCCGAGCTCCATGGATGATTCCTCCATGATCTTGATAGAGATCGGAGTTGATGTTGATGAAGACCCTCGTCCGAACATGACGATCGGAGATGGGGCATGGTCCTCGGTCGAGCCAAGGTGACCAGTCGAGCCGGCGATGAAGATGCCGGCATCGCAGTTGACCTGCAGACGAGCCATCGATCCTTTTGCCGATCACATAGCGGAACTCTCAATGAAAGCACCAATGTTGGTATCAAAACCGGCAGATCTCGGGTAGGGGGTCCCGAACTGTGCGTCTAGGATCGATGGTAACAGGAGGCAGGGGACACGATGTTTACCCAGGTTCGGACCCTCTTGATGGAGGTAATACCCTACGTCCTGCTTTATTGATATTGATGATATGAGTGTTACAAGAGTTGATCTACCACGAGATCGTAGAGGCTAAAACCCTAGAAGCTAGCCTATGGTATGATTGTTGTATATCTCTATCGACTAGCCTGGCCTCGGTTTATATAATGCACCAGAGACCTAGGATAACAAGAGTCCTAGCCGAATACGCCGGTGGGGTGGAGTCCTTGTCTTGATCGCCAAGTCTTGTAGAATCTTCCTTGTATGCGGCAGCTGTCCGAACTGGCCCATGAGTATGCGGCCATGGGGGTCCTCGGCCCAATCCAACTGATCGGGAGACGATGTGATGAGTACCCCCTAGTCCAGGACACCGTCAACCATCGTGCTCTAAAAAGATATAAGTAAAGCACTAGAGCAAAATTATCTATCTCAAAAGATATAAGTGAAGCACATAGAGTATTCTAATAAATTCCGATTCATGTGTGTCTCTCCCAAAAGGTGTGTACAACAAGGATGATTGTGGTAAACTAAAAAGAAAAGACTCAAATCATACAAGACTCTCCAAGCAAAACACATATCATGTGGTGAATAAAAATATAGCCTCAAGTAAAGTTACCGATAGACGAAGACGAAAGAGGGGATGCCTTCCGGAGCATCCCCAAGCTTAGGATTTTGGTTGTCCTTGAATTTTACCTTGGGGTGCCTTGGGCATCCCCAATCTTAGTCTCTTGCCACTCTTTATTCCAAAATCCATCAAATCTTTACCCAAAACTTAAAAACTTCACAACACAAAACCTCAACAGAAAATCTCATGAGCTCCGTTAGTATAAGAAAACAAACCACCACTTCAAGGTACTGTAATGAACTCATTTTTTATTTATATTGGTGTTAAACCTACTATATTCCAACTTCTCTATGGTTCATACCCCCTGATACTAGCCATAGATTCATCAAAATAAGCAAACAACACACGAAAAACAGAATCTGTCAAAAACAGAACAGTCTGTAGTAATCTGTAGGTTTAGAATACTTCTGTAACCCCAAAAATTCTGAAATAAATTGGTGGACGTGATGAATTTGTCTATTAATCATCTGCAAAAATAATCAACCTAATTGCACTCTCCACTAAAAAATGGCAACAAATATCGTGAGCGCTAAAGTTTCTGTTTTTTTACAGCAAGATCACAAAGACTTCCCCCAAGTCTTCCCAAAGGTTCTACTTGGCACAAACACTAATTAAAAGCATAAAACCACATCTAAACATAAGCTAGATGAATTATTTATTACTAAACAGGAACAAAAACAAGAAAATAAAATAAAATTGGGTTGCCTCCCAACAAGCGCTATCGTTTAACGCCGCTAGCTAGGCATAAAAACAAGAATAGATTTAGGTATTGCCATCTTTGGTAGGAAATTCTTCAATAGAACACTTATAACCCTTAGGAGTTTCCTTATTTTTTATTAATGATCAAACTCCTAGGCAAGAAATCAAGAAAATCATTCGTATCAAAAGGTTCCTTAATGATAGTGAAAAAGTTGGGGTGAACACTTATTGCTTTAAGATCCGCATTTTCCTTACTAGAAGATTCACCCTTTTTATTTTTAGGCACATACATAAACTTGGAAACTCTGGTAGTAGGAGGATTTGGTGTATTTTTCACGCAAGAAAAGACAGACCCTAAGTTGGTAATAATATCCTCAAGTTTATCAATTCTTGTGGAATCTTGATCTATTTTTTTGTTGACTATGGGTTTTTTTTCTTTAAAAAATTTCAGAGTAACTCCTACCTTAGATCCATATTGGGTAATCTGGTTGTGGATCTTTTTATCCAAATTCTCAATCAATTCTACTGTGGCAACTTTATTTTCAATAATTTCAAGCCTTTGCATCACATGTTCCAAAGTTAAAATAGTTCCATTAACCAAGAGAGGTGGTGAGCCAAACAAATCTATCATAGAATTATAAGAATCAAAAGTATGGCTACCCAAGAAATTCCCTTCGGTAATGGTATCAAGAATATATCTATTCCAAGGGGTGATGCCTACACAAAAATTGCGAAGAAGAACGGAAGTGGATTGCTTCCTAGTGGATCTATTCTGAGCATTGCAAATTCTGTACCAAGCATCTTTAAATTTTCTCCCTCCCTTTGTTTAAAATTAAGAACTTCATGATCGGGAGTACTAACGATGATAGAAGGTCTAGCCATAATAGAAAAACCAACGATCTAACACACGGATACAAAAGGAGCAAGCGAAAAGATACAACGGAAAAGAGGCGAGCGTAAAAGAGGGTGAATAAAACGGCAAGGATGAAGTGGGGGAGAGGAAAACGAGAGGCAAATGGCAAATAATGTAATGCGAGGGATAAGAGTTTGTGATGGGTACTCGGTATGTCTTGACTTGATGCAACCTCCCCGTCAACGCCGCCAGAAATGGCTCATTGACGGGAGATCAAATCTTGACTTGACTTGGTGCAACCTCCGCGGCAACGGCGCCAGAAATCCTTCTTGCTACCTCTTGAGCATGCGTTGGTTTTCCCTTGAAGAGGAAAGGGTGATCCAGCACAGTAGCGTAAGTATTTTCCTAAGTTTTTGAGAACCAAGGTATCAACCAGTAGGAGGTAACACACAAGTCACCTAGTACTTGCACAAACAAACAAGAACCTCGCAACCAACGCGATAAAGGGGTTGTCAATCCCTTCACGGTCATTTACGAAATTGAGATCTGATAGAGATAATAAGATAAATATTTTTGGTATTTTTATGATATAGATTGGAAATAAAGATTTCAAAATAAACGGTAATAGAAATAGCAAATTGATATGGAAATAATATGATGGAAGATAGACCCGGGGGCCATAGGTTTCACTAGTGGCTTCTCTCAAGAAAGCAAATTCTATAGTGGGTGAACAAATTACTGTCGAGCAATTGATAGAAAAGCGAATACTTATGAGAATATCTAGGCATGATCATGTATATAGGCATCACGTCCGCGACAAGTAGACCGAAACGATTATGCATCTACTACTATTACTCCACACATCGACCGCTATCCAGTATACATCTAGAGTATTAAGTTCATAAGAATAGAGTAACACATTAGGCAAGATGACATTATGTAGAGGGATAAACTCAAGCAATATGATATAAACCCCATATTTTTATCCTCGATGGCAACAATACAATACGTGCCTTGCTGCCCCTGCTGTCACTGGGAAATGACACTACAAGATTGAACCCAAAGCTAAGCACTCTCCCATTGCAAGAACAATCAATCTAGTAGGCCAAACCAAACTGATAATTCGAAGAGACTTGCAAAGATATTTAAATCATGCATAAAAGATTTCAAAGAAGAATCAAATATTGTTCGTAGATAATCTGGATCATAAACCCACAATTCATCAGATCTCGACAAACACACTGCAAAAGGAATTACATCGAATAGATCTCTAAGAGAATCGAGGAGAACTTTGTATTGTGATCCAAAGATAGAGAAGAAGCCATCTAGCTAATAACTATGGACCCAAAGGTCTGTGGTAAACTACTCACACATCATCGAAGAGGCTATGGTGTTGATGTAGAAGCCCTCCATAATCGATTCCCCCTCCAGCACAGCACCGAAAAAGGCCCCAAGATGGGATCTCACGGGTACAGAAGGTTACGGTGGTGGAAATAGGATTTCGTGGTGCTCCTGGATGTTTTCGGGGTATATGGGTATATATAGGAGGAAGAAGTACGTTCGTGGAGCTGCGAGGGGCCCACGAGGGTGGGGGCGCGCCTCCCTGCCTCGTGGCCTCCTTTCTTCTTTCTTGACGTCCACTCCAAGTCTCCTGGATCACGTTTGTTCAAAAAATAACTCTCCCGAAGGTTTCATTCCGTTTGATATTTCTTTTCTGCGAAACACTGAAATAGGCAAAAACAGCAATTTGCATTGGGCCTTTGGTTAGTAGGTTAGTCCAAAAATAATATAAAAAGGTAAATTAAAGCCCATTAAACATCCAAAACAGACAATATAATAGCATGAAACAATCAAAAATTATAGATACGTCGGAGACGTATCAGCCACCCATGCCCATATCTGGTTGCTAGCTTGCTTGAAGCAAAGGGGGAAAATGTAGATGCTCAAGCGCCCCTAAGTCCATCCCTTCTTGCACGCTTGCTTATCTTGATATATGACTGGCATATATATATATATATATATGTATATATATATATATATATTACCCTTTAGGCCTCGTTTGACAGGAGAGGTTTTGCAGCCCAAAGTGGATGGGGATTTGAGGGGATTTGGTTAATCCCTCTCCTCCACCCAATCCCCTCAATTTTCCACTAATCCCCCCTCATAAATCCCTCTATTTGGTTAAACCTCCTACAACAACAGCAACATAGCAAGCGTCCAACTCTCCTATGTTCCACGGGTGGCTCCGGGAGTTTTTTGTACCACGTGGATTGGGAGGGATTCGTGGGGATCAAAGGGGGTTGGCCTGATCAATCCCCGCGTGTCAAATGGGCTAATAAGGATTTCTGGGGATTTTGGGCTTTGCAAGGATATTCCCCTCCAAACCTCCTCCACCAAACAAGGCCTTATGGGCTTGTTGGGACATGAGTTTCTCTTCTTGTGCATCGACTCCAAACACCACAATTAATGGTTCCATGTCTGCTTGTCACCTACCTCTCCTACCTTAAAATTGGCTTGCCACGACATTGAAAATGCACCGTGTACTCTGAGACATGGAGTACTCCTAGTATAAAAACCTCAATCCAAAATTTATGAAAAAAATTAGTTGGGAAATCGACATATAACTCATACTAGTCATGTCACAAAGATCAAGTCCAGATTTGTAACACATAACTAGAAACAAAAGAAGGAAGACAAATCTAATTTGGAATAGTAGTTATTCCAATTTGGTCCATAAATTTGGAGCATGGGAATTAGCCCTCTGTTTTTATTTACTCCATATATTAGCTTTGGTCAAAGTCAAACTTTGTTAACTTTGACAAAGTTTATAAACAAAAGTATTAACATACTCCCTCTGGTCCTTTTTAGTCTGCATATAAGTTTTGCCCCAAGTCAAAGTATCTCTACTTTGACCAGGTTTATAGTAAAAGGTATCGACCTTCACAATGCCAAATAAATATTTTTAGATTCATTGTGAACTGTAGTTTCATAGTATATATATTTGGTATTGTAGATGTTGATATTTCTTTAATATAAATTTGGTCAAACTTTGCAAAGTTTGACTTGACACAAATGTAATACGTGGACTAAAAAGGATGGGGGGGGGGGGATACAATAACAAATCAGTACCGTTAGATTCATTATTGAATATACTTTCACATCATATAGATTTGTTATTGTAAATGTTCATATATTTTCTATAAACTTGGTCAAACTTTATGAAGTTTGACTTCAGTCAAATCTAATATGCAGAGTAAATAAAAACGGAGGGAGTATTAATCTTGGATTTTTCTTTTTGTTTCTCAAACAATTAATAGAGCTTGGACTTGCAATCTGTTGTAGTATTTTGTTGTTTTCTTCCTTCCGAATTTTTAGCAACTTTTTAATGGACCAAAATGTATGGGAGTATTTGGAGTACTCCATATCAGTGAGAACGGGATACTACACTCTTATATTATGCGACGGAGTGACTAGTTAGGTTTTTGTTCCACCTGCTATAGATTAGGTGGGCCATAAGATCTGCTGAAATTATGCCTTCTACTGTTTCTTTAACTACATATCATGGATGGTAGTACAGATACGAAAGAAGCATATCGTTTTTTGATCTAGAGGTCTTGGATAAGGCGCGTAGGTCATTAGACATTTTGAGTGTTACATTTAAACGACTTTGAAATACGTCAATATAACCTTATATGAGTACTTTTTGTGATATCATTGATTCGAAACTGCTGCCTCGTGTACGAAGCTCAGCCAACACATGAATTTGCCTATGCAATGCGGCCCAATGTGAAGAGAAGGAATATTTGATGCTTGGGATTGTTTTTCCAACTCCGGTAAAAATGGATATCCTGGTTAATTTACTAGGTGACAATGGAAAAAAACACATTAATTACCTTGAGCAAAAGGAGTGGCCTTATATTTGTGCAATTGTCAAGTTCCCATAGTGATATTCTATATAAAAAGAAAGGGGTTATGTAGCTCCTATAAAAAACATCACGTCCTCTTGCCATCGTAATACATTGGTAGAGCATGGCGACCAAGTCGTCAATTCTAGGGGGGCTTATTGGCTAAATGACGGACAACTCGTGACTACAAACCCCAAGTGCAACAAGATCGAGTATATTCTCACTCCATCGATGCCAATTAGCAATTAGGTTGACGAAGTTGGTTAAGATGAGACACGAGAGCCTCAAACTCCGTCTTTCCATGGTTTGCTACATAGAGAAATACTGAAATGTTTTTTCCAGCATGGTTGAAGATCAGGATGAACCTCATGAAGATTTCTTTTTTTAAAGACTCTTTATAAAAAAAACACTTGCCCTACTGGATATGCTCTTTAATGCAATTCAGTTCTCTTAGCAGTTGTCTGTGAAGGTCTTGGCCGTGTGCTTTCGACTCACCACCAAAACATTGTGATACAAGTTTATAAGAAAAAACCATTCATGGACCATAAACACCTATTTTTCCCTGTAAATTTTCCTTGCACATCATAAATGTCGTTAGGGTGCTTATTCCTATTAATTTAGTTGGAACATGATGTTTACTTCTCGAGTCCGTGGTAGATCATGTCACCAACTCTATGAAAGAGTTCCTTATAATTCTAGTGGTTGTTGGTCAACCTATGAAAACAACATAAATGAATATATTCAAAGTTATCTTTACCAAAATTGCTACCCAGATCTCCATCCTATCTCTAACTTTGCGAAAAAACTTCTAATCTATTCATCTTCAATCATGACAGTACAACGAACACTAGAAATAAAAATTACATCCAGATCCGTAGAACACCTAGCGACGACTAGAACACTGAAGCGAGCCGAAGGCGCGCCGCCGTCATCACCCCTCCATCGTCAGAGTCAGGCACAACTTGTTGTAGTAGACAGTCGGGAAGTCGTCGTGCTAAGGCCCCATAGGACCAGAGCACCAGAATAGCAACCGCCGCCGATGAAGAATGACGTAGGTTGGAAGGGTTCAACCTGAAGACACACGAACGTAGACGAACAACGACAAGATCCGAGAAAATCCACCAAAGATAGATCCGCCGGAGACACACCACCACACGCCCACCAACGATGCTAGATACACCGCCGGAACGGGGGCTTGGCGGGGAGACCTTTATTCCATCTTCAGGGAGCCGCCGCCGTCTCACCTTCCTGAGCAGGACACAAACCCTAACAAGACAGGAAAAAAACGACTGAAAACAGAGCCCTCCCGCTGGCCCTTGGCAGGATCCACCGTGCCCCCATGGTCCTAGGGCCACCAGAGACGAGGCGGACCTATGGCGGCGCCGGCGAGAGGCAGAAACCCTAGCTTTATTTCTTGGAGAAGGAGGAGCACTGGTTGTTGTATACACCGTTGTTAATAGAGAAAATTGCTTCTATACCATGGACAACCTCAGCAATGGATCATTTGCCATCCAACAAAGCTCCAGTGCTTATATACCAGAAACAAACAAATTATATTGCTTATTTGCCATTGTCGTTAGTCTGCCGTTAGATAGTCTCCGTTTTCCTGTCAGATTTCTCACAAATTCCAATTTTACCCTTGGTTTAGAAAAAAAAACTCACGCATGCACCGGACCCTTCCCATCTCCACGACTCAATGCACGCGCCCCATCATCCCCAATCCACGCACACGCGCCGGCCTCCAGCGAGCCGCAATGCCGAACCCCCACCGGCGCCACCAGAGCCCCAACCGCCGCTCCCCCATACCCCGCTGGTGCCGAATCATGGAGAAACTCTCGCCGGCGCTTCCCCATGCTTCTCGTCCAAACATCTCCAACGTTATCCAGGCGCCGGTTCATGGCGGAACCGCCGGCAGCGCTTCCCCAGCCCCTGTCGCACGCCACCATCGCCGCCGCGCCTCTATCCCTCTCTTCCATTGCCTCTTCGACGACCAACACATGGGGGCTAGCAGCGCCAACCTCTCCCAGCAGCCATGTCGACCAGAACCCTAGCATCGGGGATTCCGGCGAGGTGGGGAGTGAGGCAGCCCTCTCTTCCATGTTTGACTGTTTTGATCAGAATAGAAGTGGCCATTTGATCATCAAATATTCAGAGAGAAGTGATAATGTCAATGTTCCATTTACTCCTTCGAACCAAACACCATCTATAGCACTGCCTAGTCAATCAAGTAATGTCATTGATGAAGCTAGTGTATGCCTAATAGATACATATCTTGACAATCTGCATGAAGAATATGAACATGTTGGTGTAGATGAGGAGGACCAATACTCAATTGGCAGTGTTCGTTCTGATAGTGATGATGAGGTCAGAGAAAAAGATATACCAAATAATGATTATGTTGAGGATAGCAGTGATGATGAGGAATGGGTTGCGGAAGATGCTAGACCGGACGCTATTCCAGAAATTGCTTATGACAAAGAATTCTTCTTGGCCTAACCGACATGTCTCAATGGCCTAGAGTGAACAAAGAATTCTTCCTGAATCCCCCAATCCTTAGGAGGGCCCCTGGGAGGCCAAAGGTACAAAGGCACAAAAGTGGTGCTGAGAATAGCAAGGGGAAGGGAAAGACAGGCCAGCACCAGTGTCCAATTTGCAAATCTTATGGGCATAGATGGCAAAGCTGCAAAGATGCTGCTCCTGAAGCACTAGAAGCCTATGCAGAAGTAGCAAAGCAAAAAAGGTACTTGCTATTTCAATATGAGATTTCTGTTCCACCTTACTCTTGTCTTACTTAAGCTAATATATGAAACTCATGCAGGGACAAAAGAAAGAAAAAACCCATTACAAAAGGTATTTGTACAACATCAGATCAAGCAACTGATGGTACACTACCTCTGCTTCCGTGTCCAAGTGAAAATGGAACTGCACTAGCTCTACTTTCATGTCCAGGTGATGCAATTGAAGACGATGTTGCCAAGTCGACATCACTGAAGACTAGCTCTAAATCTAGAAGGTATGAAAACTGCACCAAATTTACTTATATTCTGTGAGTGTTCCATAGTATGTAATCAAAAAATTTGATGTAGATCAAAGGTCATATCTGCTGCGCCTGACAGCCCTGCAATGAGCACTCAAAGCAAGAAGAGATCTGCGCCTAACAGCCAAGCAATGGCCGGTTGAAGCAAAAAAAAAGTTGAAACTATGAAATTTTCTAAAATCTCGCGTATTATTTATGTATCGCACCTCTTCATGGTTATGCTATTTTATTCAGAGACTTGCTTGTGTGAACAACATATTTTGGTTGTAGTATTTTGGTTCTGGATGATGTGAACTTGGTACTGGTCGTCTAAGATTTAATATGGTGTTTGCTGAATCTCTTCTAAATGATGTGGATTTTCTTGAGTATTAGTCTATTGCCGGAACTATTTATATGCTGGAATTGTTAGATAGTCATTATATTTGTGCTGGAATGTTGAAAATACAGGGGAATGTTGTCAAATTTTTTTCTGGACATGTTTTACAGTTGTGCTTATTTGCCATTGAGGGCAGGACAGTCATTTTGGTCACTTACCGGACTAAGATAACGGTAGACTAACTGCTAGTGGTATATAAGCAATAGAATTTGTTTATGTTTGGTATATAAGCATTGGAGCTTTGTTGGATGGCAAATGAGCCATTGCTGAGATTGTCGATGGTATAGAAGCAATTTTCTCTTGTTAATATCTCCATCCTATCTCAACCTCCTAGACAAAAGCTAGTACTTGCAAAACACAACATGCAGCTGGACTAATGTCGACTTTCTGTTGCATATCTTCTATAGTCCCAATTACTGAACATTGCCACAGAACAAATTAAACCCGACTAAGTTTGGAACTAATATGCAGGGGGACTTCCTTTGTAGCATGGGAAAGTTGGCTTCCTAATGCCTCTCATGCCCAATGTACTGTAAATGTCTTCCTAACCAGTGACTGTTGGAAACATTGCTAGCTAGGCACATGTATGTAGCTTAACACGGGCAAGGCATTGAATATTCTATGGAATGTGTGCGTGCGTACACACACACACACACACACACACACACACACACACACACTATACACTCTTACAAGTCATAACTAGAATGCAAAGTCTGTATTAAAGACTGAAAATATGCCTTGATTCTTTATTGCTCAAAGATAAAAGGTATGATGAGGCGCCACCGTGTGCATAAATTAAATCGGTAGCATGAATTGTGCCTGAAATACGATCGATACAATCAATACAGAGTCTACTTATGGAGCCGTGGGATTCTAATAAATTTTCTCAGTTCCTGTTGGACGATTATGTTTGTTGCTAAGGCAAATTTACTATACAAAAGTTTCACCACCGTAGAAGCCCATAGCCATCTCATCACCCAGAAGTCTAGGAATTGTTTATTTCGGGTACTGACCATAAAAGTATCTCCAACAGCCGCCCAACCCGCGGCGCGCTAAAAAGTGCTTTGTAGCGCGCCCATCGCCTGAAAAAACTCGGCGGGCAGCGCTGGCTCCAGCAGCCGCGCTAAAATGCGGCGCGCGCTATCGCACAAACATTGCGTACATATTTAAAAAAAATAAAAACGATACATAATTCATAGATAAAAACGATACATGGATATTTTACATAGTTCCATAGCATAGATAGATAAAACTACGGTGCAACGACATAAATAAAAAATGACTAGATAGTGCAACTACAACCTACTTCCAGTCGTCGTCCTCCTCCTCCTCCTCCTCCTCCTCCTCATCATCATCATCATCATCATCATCCTCGCTCGTCTGGTCTAAGGTATCGAGCCACATATCCTCCCAATAAGGATCATTATCCGTAAAGATCGACTGCCCACCTGCTTCAACGATATCGCACTGCGATAACGCCAGGGCCTTCCGCCGACGCCTTTCTTAGCAAACTCATGTATGGAATGCCATACACTTTTCCCAGAGCACATCTAGAACAACTTGAGCTAAGGACGATTTGACACAAGCTCTTAAGAATGTAAGTATTTTAAAGCTCTCCTACGGCTGTGACCACAACCAGCTCATCTTCATGATCAGCAACATATGGGTGATATGCATCTTGCAAAGTTGGTCATGCGAACTCGCTGGCTTGCTAAACTCCATGGTCGAAGATCATAGCTGTGGGGTGATGTTCCTATGCCACCCATGCCCGTATCTGTTGCTAGCTTGCTTGAAGCAAAAGGAAAAAAATATAGGTGCTCAAGTACTCTGATGTTCAGGTCCATCCCTTCTTGTATGCTTGGTTATCTTGAGATATGACTGGCATATATATTACCCTTCACGGGTTTGTTGGAGACGAGTTTCTCGTCTTGTGCACCAACCCCAAACGTTACAATTAATCATCCCATGTCTTCTTGTCACCTACCTCTCCTACCTTAAAATTGGCTAGCCACGACATTGAGAATGTATCGTGTACTTTGAGACATGGAGTACTCTAGTATAAGAACCTCAATCCAAATTTCACGTAAAAAAAAGTTTGGCGAAATCGACATATAACACATACTAGTCATGTCACAAAGATTAATCCAGATTTGTAACACATAACTAGAAACAAAAAAAAAGAAGAGAAATCTCTTTTGGAATAGTACCTATTCCAATTTGGTCCATAAATTTGGAGCATGGAAAGTAGTATTAATCTTGGAATTTTCTTTTTCTTTCTCGAACAATTATGGAGCCTGAACTTGAAATCTATTGTAGTATTGCGTTGTTTTCTTCCTTCAGATTTTTAGCAACTTTTTAATGGACCAAAATATATGGTAGTATTTTGAGTGCTCCATGTCAGGGAGTACGGGATATGGGATACCCCGGTCATTCATCTAAACATTTTTAGTTAGGTTTGTGTTCCACCTGCTACACGTTAGGTGGGTCATAAGCTCTGTTGACATTGTGCCTTCGATTGTTTCTTTAACTGCATATCATGGATGGTCATATCGTTATTTGATCTAGAGGTTTTGGATAAGGCGCGTAGGTCATTAGACATTTTGAGTGTTACATTTAAACGACTTAGACATAGATCAATATAACCTTATACGGGTACTTTTTGTGATATCGTTGATTCAATGAGCCTCGTACGCATACTCATACGAGTTCTTTGATCAATAACCCACAAGGGCAAGCAATTTATAGATCTCTTATGATACTGCCATTTCAATGTAATGGCATTGATAAGTTGATATAGATCATCAATCTTGTAGATCTAGGAGTCCCAATCAATCTAAACTAGTTCCTAACATGGCTTGTATTAGCAACTTGAGGGTAATACCAAGGCAGAAGCAGTTCTAGTGTGTTCTTAGATACCAGGGTAGAGTAGAGGAATTGATTAATGCAGGTGCAACCACGTGAGAAAGTAAGGATTAATTATCCAAAATTGTTACCTCGTGCATGAAGCTCAACCAACACATGAATTTGCCTAAGCAATGTGGCCCAATGTGAAGTCAAGGAGTATTTGAAGCTTGGTATTGGTTTTCGAACTGCAGTAAGAATGTCTATCCTAGTTAATCTACGAGGCGACAATGGAAAAAAAACACATTAACTACCTTTAGCAAGAAGAGCGACCTTATATTTGTGCAATTTTAAGTTCCCATAGTGATCTTTTATGTAAAAAGGAAGGGAGTATGTAGCTGCTATAATAAAACATCATGTCCTCTTGCCATCGTACTCCCTCCGGTCCTTTTTACTCTGCATATTAGGTTTGTCCGAAGTCAATCTCATCCAACTTTGACCAAGTTTATATAAAAAATTATAGACATTCACATAACAACACCAATATTATTAGATTCATCTTGGAATATATTTTCATATTATATTTATTAGGTATTATAGATGCTAATAATTTTAATATAAATTTGGTCAAACTTAGCAAAGTTTGACTTTCGGCAAATTCAATGTGCAGAGTAAAAAGGACGAGAGGGAGTAATACATTGGTAGACACATGGCGAGCAAGTCATCAGTTCTAGGGGGCTTTTTGGCTAAGGGACGGATACTCATGAGTCATGACTACAAACTCCAAGTGCAGCAAGATCAAGAGTATATTATCCCTCCATCGGTGTGCCAATAAGCAATTAGGTTGACAAAGTTGGTGACATGAGACACAAGAGCCTCAAACTTCGTCTTTCCATGGTTCGCTACATAGAGAAATACTGAAATGTTTTTTCCAGCATGGTTGAAGATCAGGTGAACTTCATAAATATTTCTTTTTTAATACCCTTTATAAGAAAAGGAACACTTTCCTAATTGGGTTTGCTCTTTAATGCAATTCAGTTCTCTTGGCGGTCCATCTGTGAAGCTCTCTGGCCGCGTGCCTTCGTTTCGCCGCCAAACATTGTAATACAAGCTTATAAGAAAAGGGAAAGTAGTGGCTACACCCACACCCACGCAAGAAAACATAGAAAAACATTTCAAAAAAAATCTGAAACTTTATGGAAATGATCATCAACAAATGTTAGAGAGACTTGCAAAATTTGGTGGTCAAATAACATTCGAGGAGGTCTGTACAAAAAAGACAAATTCACTGAAAATTAGTCAAAATGTAAGTACACTGTTTGAGCAGATTTTGTAATTTTGTCTTTTTTGTAGAGAGTTTCTCAAATGTTATTTGACCATCAAATTTTGCAAGCCTCTCTAATATTTGTTGATGATCATTTCCACAAAGTTTTAGATTTTTTTGAAATATTTTGATATGTTTTCTTGCGTGGGTGCACCATGGGTGCACCGAGAGTGGGCGTAGAAGAACCACTCTCGTAAGAAAAAAACATTCATGGACCATAAACACCTATTTTTCCATGTAAATTTTTTACATCGTAAATGTTGTTAGCGTGCTTATTTCTATTAATTTAGCTGGAACATGATGTTGACTTCTCAAGTCTGTTGTAGGTCATGTCACAAACTCTGTAAATGAGTTCCATCTAACTCTAGTGGTTGTTGGTCAACCTATGAAGACAACAGGAATGCACAATTTAGAGTTATCTTTTCCAAAATTGCTACCTAGATCTCCGTGCTATCCCAACCACCTAGAGGAGAACTAGTACTCATCGAACCCAACATGCAGCTGGACTAATGTCGTCTTTCTGTTGCGTATCTTCTAGTCCCCATTAGTGAAAATTGCCACAGAACAAATTAAACCTGACTAAGCTGGTAGCTGATATGCAGTGGGACTTCCTTTGTAGCATGGGAAAGTTGGCTTCCTAATGCCTCTCATGCCCAATGTACTGTAAATGTCTGCCTAGCCAGTGACTGTTGGAAACCTTGCTAGCTAGGCACATGTCTGTAGCTTAACACACGGGGAAGGCATTGGATATTCTATGGAGTATGGACCGTGTGTGTGTGCGTGCGCGTATATATAGGCACACACTATGCACTCTTACAAGTCATAACTAGAATGTGAAGGCTGTGTTGAATATTGAAAATACGCAGCGACGAAAAAAGGGGTTGTCCATGATGGTCGCACCAAAAAGTTTGAGTGTAGCGTCGAACAACTTCGTGTGCGTCGACACAAGATTAAATCCTAGGATTGAACGGGAACTGGACAGGACGGCCAGTAAATCGGTCTCGGCACCTGTCCTTAGCGTCTGCATTGGACATGCTTTTATAAATAATAAAATAGAGTACAACTGAACTGCCTACATACATGTGAAAATTACCAAGAAGACCGAAACATGACCGGTATATAGAAAACTTTGCAGAAAGAATGGTACATACAAGAATATTACAAATAAATCCATTTCAAATCTTTAAGTGTACCAACCGTAGTAGTATGACTCTATAATTTCTTCTTGACATACACATCTATGGAATATCAAGTAGTTTTTCTTAAGGCATGCGTAAAACAACAAGTCAACAATAGGTGGTATTTTGCATTAGTTAGTGTTGAAGATTCTCTAACGAACGACGACTTTCCGGAAGCTCTTGAGGATTGCAATCCGTTGAAGCTCTCCTACATTTGTAAGAATAGCAAGATGATTGAAGACATACACATGCACCGGATCAGCTGCATATGCATCTTTTCGGGTTTGTCATGCGGACCCACCGGCTCACTAAACTCTATGGTCAAAGATCATAGCATTGGGTGTTGGAAATATGCCCTAGAGGCAATAACAAAATAGTTATTATTATATTTTTTTTGTTCATGATAATTGTCTATTGTTCATGCTATAATTGTATTAACCGGAAACCGTAATACATGTGTGAATACATAGACCACAATATGTCCCTAGTAAGCCTCTAGTTGACTAGCTCGTTGATCAATAGATGGTTGTGATTTCCTGACCATGGACATTGGATGTCGTTGATAACGGGATCACATCATTAGTAAAATGATGTGATGAACAAGACCCAATCCTAAGCATAGCACAAGATCGTGTAGTTCGTTTGCTAAAGCTTTTCTAATATCAAGTATCATTTCCTTAGACCATGAGATTGTGCAACTCCCAGATACCGTAGGAATGCTTTGGGTGTATCAAACATGACAACGTAACTGGGTGGCTATAAAGGTGCACTACAGGTATCTCCGAAAGTGTCTGTTGGGTTGGCACGAATCGAGACTGGGATTTGTCACTCCGTAAGACAGAGAGGTATCTCTGGGCCCACTCGGTAATGCATCATCAAAATGAGCGCAATGTGACTAAGGAGTTAGCCACGGGATCATGCGTTACGGAACGACTAAAGAGACTTGCCGGTAACGAGATTGAACGATGTATGGAAATACCGACGATCGAATCTCGGGCAAGTAACATACCTATGGACAAAGGGAATTGCATACATGATTGATTGAATCCCAAACACTATGGTTCATCTGATGAGATCATCGTGGAACATGTGGGAGCCAACATGGGTATCCAGATCCCGCTGTTGGTTATTGGCCGGAGAGATTTCTTGGTCATGTCTGCATGTTTCCAGAACCCGTAGGGTCTACACACTTAAGGTTCGATGATGCTAGAGTTGTTATGGAAAATTGTATGTGGTTACCGAAGATTGTTCGGAGTCCATAACTACAATGCTAATTATATGTTATGCATGCACTTACCTGATTGAAACAATGAGATAGTGCCTGGTTCTCTCCAACACAACGACGAAAAAAAGGGATTGTCCATGATGGTCGCACCAAAAAGTTTGAGTGTAGCGTCGAACGACTTCGTGTGCATCGACACAAGATTAAATCCTAGGATTGAACGGGAACTGGACATGACGGCCAGTAAATCGGTCTCGGCACCTGTCCTTAGCGTCTGCATTGGACATGCTTTTATAAATAATAAAACAGAGTACAACTGAACTGCCTACATACATGTGAAAACTACCAAGAAGACCGAAACATGGCCGGTATATAGAAAACTTTGCAGAAAGAATGGTACGTACAAGAATATTATAAATAAACCCATTTCAAATCTTTAAGTGGACCAACCGTAGTAGTATGATTCTATAATTTCTTCTTGACATACACATCTACGGAATATCAAGTAGTTTTTCTCAAGGCATGCGTAAAACAACAATAGGTGGTATTTTGCATCAATTAGTGTTGAAGATTCTCTAACGAATGACGACTTTCCGGAAGCTCTTGAGGATTGCAATCCGTTGAAGCTCTCCTACATTTGTAAGAACAGCAAGATGATTGAAGACATACACATGCACCAGATCAGCCGCATATGCATCTTTTAGGGTTTGTCATGCGGACCCACCGGCTCACTAAACTCCATGGTCAAAAATCATAGCATTGGGTGTTGGAAATATGCCCTAGAGGCAATAACAAAATAGTTATTATTATATTTCCTTGTTCACGATAATTGTCTATTGTTCATGCTATAATTGTATTAACCGGAAACCGTAATACATGTGTGAATACATAGACCACAATATGTCCCTAGTAAGCCTCTAGTTGACTAGTTCGTTGATCAATAGATGGTTGTGGTTTCCTGATCATGGACATTGGATGTCGTTGATAACGGGATTACATCATTAGAAAAATGATGTGATGGACAAGACCCAATCCTAAGCATAGCACAAGATCGTGTGGTTCGTTTGCTAGAGCTTTTCTAATGTCAAGTATCATTTCCTTAGACCATGAGATTGTGCAACTCCCGGATACCATAGAAATGCTTTGGGTGTATTAAACATCATAGCGTAACTGGGTGTCTATAAAGGTGCACTACAGGTATCTCCGAAAGTGTCTGTTGGGTTGGCACGAATCGAGACTGGGATTTGTCACTCCGTATGACGGAGAGGTATCTCTGGGCCCACTCGGTAATGCATCGTCAAAATGAGCTCAATGTGACTAAGGAGTTAGCCACGGGAGCATGCGTTATGGAATGAGTAAAGAGACTTGCCGGTAACAAGATTGAACGATGTATGGGGATACCGAGGATCGAATCTCGGGCAAGTAACATACCGATGGACAAAGGGAATTGTATACAAGATTGATTGAATCCCCGACACTATGGTTCATCTGATGAGATCATCATGGAACACGTGGGAGCCAACATGGGTATCCAGATCCCGCTGTTGGTTATTGGCCGGAGAGATTTCTTGGTCATGTCTGCATGGGTCCCGAAACCGTAGGGTCTACACACTTAAGGTTCGGTGACGCTAGAGTTGTTATGGGGAATTGTATGTGGTTACCGAAGATTGTTCGGAGTCCCGGATGAGATCCAAGACGTCACAAGGAGTTCCAGAATGGTCCGATGGTGAAGATTTATTTTTGGGAAGTCCAGTTTCAGTTGCCGGAATGGTTCCGGAGGTTATCGGTATTGTACCCGGACCACCAAAAGGTGTCCAGGGGTCCACCGGGTGGGGCCACCTGCCCCGAAGGACTTAGTGTGCTGAATATGGGTGGGAACCAGCCCCCTAGTGGGATGGTGCGCCTCCCATGGGCCCAAGGTGCCTAGGGTTGGGAACCCTAGGGGGTGGGGGCGGCCCCCCACCAACTTGGGGGGCAAGTCCCCCCTTGGCCGCCGCCCCCTCTAGATGCATCTAGGGGGGCCGGCCCCCTCTTCCCTTCCCCTATAAATAGTGAGGGGGTGGGAGGGCAGCCGCATCCTCCCCCTTGCGCATCCCTCTACCCTCCAACACCTCCTCCTCCTCCGTAGTGCTTGGCAAAGCCCTGTCGGAGAACCGCAAGCTCCACCACCACGCCATTGTGCTACCGGAGCTCTCCCTCAACTTCTTCTTACCCCTTGCTGGATCAAGAAGGAGGAGACGTCCCCGGGCTGTACGTGTGTTGAACGCGGAGGCGCCGTCTGTTCGACGCTTGGATCGGATCTTTCGCGATTTGAATCGCCATGAGTACGACTCCATCAACCGCGTTCTTGTATTGCTTCCGCTTAGCGATCTTCAAGGGTATGAAGATGCACTCCCTCTCTCTCATTGCTAGCATCTCCTAGATTGATCTTGGTGAAATGTAGGAAAATATCGAATTATTACTACGTTCCCCAACAGTGGCATCATGAGCTAGGTCTATGCATAGATTCTATGCACGAGTAGAACACAAGTAGTTGTGGGTGATGATTTGTTCAATTTGCTTACCGTAACTAGTCTTATCTTGATTCGGCGGCATTGTGGGATGAAGCAGCCTGGACCGACCTTAGACGTATGCTTACGTGAGACAGGTTCCACCGATTGACATGCACTTGTTGCATAAGGTGGCTAGCGGGCGTCTGTCTCTCCCACTATAGTCGGATCGGATTCGATGAAGAGGGTCCTTATGAAGGGTAAATAGCAATTGGCATATCACCGTCGTGGCCTTTGTGTAGGTAAGAAACGTTCTTGCTAGAAACCCATAGCAGCCACGTAACACATGCAACAATAATTAGAGGACGTCTAACTTGTTTTTGCACGGTATGCTATGTGATGTGATATGGCTCAAAGGATGTGATAAATTATATATGTGATGTATGAGATTGATCATGTTCTTGTAATAGGAATCACGACTTGCATGTTGATGAGTATGACAACCGATAGGAGCCACAGGAGTTGTATTAATTTATTGTATGACCTGTGTGTCAACGAAAATGCCATGTAATTACTTTACTTTATTGCTAACCGTTAGCCACAGTAGTAGAAGTAATAATTGGCGAGACAACTTCATGAAGACACGATGATGGAGATCATGGTGTCATGCCGGTGACGATGGTGATCATGCCGCGCCTCGAAGATGGAGATCAAAAGCGCAAGATGATATTGGCCATATCATGTCACTTTATGATTTGCATGTGATGTTTGTCATGTTTACATCTTATTTTCTTAGAACGATGGTAACATAAATAACATGATCCCTCACTAAAATTTCAAGAAATGTGTTCCCCCTAACTGTGCACCATTGCAAAGGTTCGTTGTTTCGAAGCACGGCATGATGATCAGGTGTGATAGATTCTAACGTTCGCATACAACGGGTGTAAGCCAGATTTACACATGCGAAACACTTAGGTTGACTTGACGATCCTAGCATGTACAGACCGAAAGTTCAAACATGAGTCGTATAGTAGATGCGATCAACATGTAGATGTTCACCGTTCATGACTAATCCGTCTCACGTGATGATTGGACACGGCCTAGTCGATTTTGGATCATGTATCACTTAGATGACTAGAGGGATGTCTATATGAGTGGGAGTTCATTAAATAATTTGATTAGATGAACTTAATTATCATGAACTTAGTCTAAAATTGTCTTTACAATCTATCTTGTAGATCCAATGGCCCACGCTAATGTTGCCCTCAACTTCAACGCGTTCCTAGAGAAAACCAAGATGAAAGACGATGGAAGCAACTATACGGAATGGGTCTGTAACTTGAGGATCATCCTCATAGCTGCCAAGAAAGCATATGTGCTTGAAGCACCTCTATGTGACGCACCCATTTTCCCAGCAACTCAAGACGTTATGAACGCCTGACAATCGCGTAGTGATGATTACTCCCTGGCTCAGTGCAGCATGCTTTACAACTTAGAATCGGGGCTCCAAAAGCATTTTGAGCAGCATGGAGCATATGAGATGTTTCAAGAGCTGAAAATGGTTTTCCAAGCTCATGCCCGGGTCGAGAGATATGAAGTCTCCGACATGTTCTACAGTTGTAAGATGGAGGAAAAAAGTTCTGTCACCAAGCATATACTCAAAATGTCTGGGTTGCACAACCACTTGTCTCAGTTGGGAGTTAATCTTCCAGATGACTCAGTCATTGATATAATCCTCCAATCGTTTCTACCTAGCTACAAGAGCTTTGTGATGAACTATAATATGCAAGGGATGGAGAAGTCCATTCCTGAGTTATATTCGATGCTGAAATCAGCGGAGGTGGAGATCAAAAAGGAACATCAAGTGTTGATGGTGAATAATACCACTAGTTTCAAGAAAGGCAAGGGTAAGAAGAACTTCAAGAAGGACGGCAAGGGAGTTGCCATGCCCGGTAAGTCAGTTGCTGGGAAGAAGCCAAAGAATGGACCCAAGCCTGAGACTGAGTGCTTTTATTGCAAGGGAAATGGTCACTGGAAGCGGAACTGCCTCAAGTACTTAGCGGATAAGAAGGCCGGCAACGCCAAAGGTATATATGATATACATGTTATTGATGTGTACCTTACCAGCGCTCATAGTAGCTCCTGGGTATTTGATACCGGTGCGGTTGCTCATATTTGTAACTCAAAACAAGAGCTGCCGAATAAGCGGAGACTGGCGAAGGACGAGGTGACGATGTGCGTCGAGAATGGTTCCAAGGTAGATGTGATCGCCGTCGGCACACTGTAAGTGCATCTAGTGCCACCCCTAGTTGGTTTTGGAGTATTGACGACAAACCTAGTTGAGGGACTAATGTGTTTGTGAGAATTGCAGGATAACACAGGTAGAAGTCCCTCATTGATTCGGTTTTCCTACCAGAGATGACCCCTAAAAATGTAAGAAGACATTGAAGACAAAGGTGGTATGTGAAGACATTCACATTAAAGACTATGACAAGAGAAGACATCGCATGAAGACTATGGAGCGCGAAGACTTAGTTCTTTCGTCGTTCTTTTTCTTCTTTGTTGAGTCATAGGAACCACCGTACTGTTAAGTGGGGTCCAAGAGAACCAGTCAGAATGACTGAAGTGATGCTTAACCAAAATCCTATGTCTTCGAGTGAAGACTATGAGAGCAAATCTTGTCCAGAGTTGGATAAGTCAGCTTTGCTTGTAGCCCAAGTAAAGTTGCCGTGTGTGTTTAAAATCTGACCGTTGGAACACGTGTCAGTTCCTTAGTGACCCAGGGTCATTTCGGAAAATCAGGTCAGGTTGCCTAGTGGCTATAAATAACCCACCCCTACAACCATAAATGGTTGGCTGCTCAGAGTTAGAGTA
Organism: Triticum urartu; assembly: GCF_003073215.2. Taxonomy (NCBI): domain Eukaryota; kingdom Viridiplantae; phylum Streptophyta; class Magnoliopsida; order Poales; family Poaceae; genus Triticum; species Triticum urartu. The sequence goes on from NC_053025.1 coordinate 25,068,838, forward strand.
CGGCTTTTGTCGTTTGAGAGCAACCCACCTCGAAGCCTTTGAGAGAGAATTCCTTGCGAGGATAAAGCCCTAAACACCCAGAGACAAAGAGTGTTAGGCATCACTTAAGTCTTCCTGTCTGTGTGATCTGAAGACTTATTACACTTGAGGACTGTGAATCCTCCAGCCGGTTAGGCATCGCGTTCTGAGCATCCAAGAGTCATTGTGGATCGCCGGTGAACAAAGTCTATGAAGGTTTGGAAGTCTACCTTGAAGACTTACCAGAGTGATTGGGCGAGGACTGGGTGTCCTTAGCTCAAGGGGAATAAGGTGAAGACGAGGTCTTCTGAGTTGAATCTCAGCCTCCCTAACCAGACGTACAGTTGTCACAGCAACTGGAACTGGTCCAACAAATCATTGTCTTCAACGAGTCACTGGTTTCATCCTTCCCTTCCCTTTGCTTACTGTTGGTCCTTGTGAAGTCATTGTATGTTTGCATTATCTTTTGTCTTCACTGAGTGACTACTTGTTCTGATTGGCTTCACAATATCTTCCTACCTGATCTTTACTGCCTAGCTACTATTAGTCATTATGCTTTCACTTCATTGAATACTTGACTATGGTTTGCCTAGTGTATTCTACCTTCCGCTGTATGGTAATAGGTTTATTTCTATCGTTTGTCTTCGAAACCTCCATGTTTTGAAGACTTTCATAAAAATCGCCTATTCACCCCCCCCTCTAGTCGATCACTAGCACTTTCACACGCTACCTCTACATCTACCTTTGGGATTAGTTTTAAACCTCAATAATTGTTATTTAGTGCTAGCTTTGAGCATGAACATTGTATCTGGATCTCGTTTAATATGAGATGGCTACTCATTTAAATCCGAGAATAATGGTTGTTCTATTTATATGAGAGATATGTTTTATGGTCATGCCCCGCTGGTCAATGGTTTATTTTTATTGAATCTCGAACGTGATGTTACACATATTCATAGTGTGAATGCCAAAAGATGTAAGGTTGATAATGATAGTCCCACATACCTGTGGCACTGCTGCCTTGGTCACATTGGTGTCAAACGCATGAAGAAACTCCATGCAGATGGACTTTTGGAGTCTCTGGATTATGAATCATTTGACATGTGCGAACCATGCCTCATGGGCAACATGACCAAGGCTCCGTTCTCCAAAACAATGGAGTGAGCAACCAACTTGTTGGAAAGAATACATACTGATATGCGGTCAAATGAGTGTTGAGGCCCGCGGTGGCTATCATTATGTTCTCACCCTCACCGATGACTTAAGTAGATATGGGTATGTCTACTTAATGAAACACAAGTCCGAGACCTTTGAAAAGTTCAAGGAATTTCAGAGTGGGGTAGAGAATCAACATGACAGGAAAATAAAGTTCTTACGATCAGATCATGGAGGAGAATATTTGAGTCACGAGTTTGGCACGCACTTAAGGAAATGTGGAATTGTTTCACAACTCACGCCGCCTGGAACACCTCAGCGAAATGGTGTGTCTGAACGTCGTAATCGCACTCTATTGGATATGGTGCGATCTATGATGTCTCTTACCGATCTACCGCTATCATTTCGGGGTTATGCTTTTGAGACTGCCCCAATTCACTTTAAATAGGGCACCATCTAAATCTGTTGAGATGACGCCGTATGAATTATGGTTTGGGAAGAAACCTAAGCTGTCATTTCTGAAAGTTTGGGGATGCGATGCTTATGTCAAGAAACTTCAACTTGAAAAGTTCGAACCCAAATTGGAAAAGTGCGTCTTCATAGGATACCCTAATGAAACTATTGGGTATACCTTCTACCTCAGATCCGAAGGAAAGATCTTTGTTTCCAAGAATGGATCCTTTTTGGAGAAAGAGTTTCTCTCGAAAGAAGTAAGTGGGAGGAAAGTAGAACTTGATGAGGTACCCCCCTCTTGAACCGGAGAGTAGCGCAACACAAGAAAATGTTTCTGTGGTGCCTCCACCGACTAGAGAGGACATTAATGATGATGATCATGAAACTTGAGATCAAGTTGCGACTGAACTTCGTAGGTCCACGAGGACACGTTCCGCACCAGAGTGGTACAGCAACCCTGTCCTGGAAATCATGTTGTTAGACAACGGTGAACCTTCGAACTATGAAGAAACGATGGTGGGCCTAGATTCGAACAAATGGCTTGAAGCCCTGAAATCCGAGATAGGATCCCTGTATGAAAACAAAGTATGGACTTTGGTGGACTTGCCCGATGATCGGCATGCCATAGAGAATAAGTGGATCTTTAAGAAGAAGACTGACGCGGATGGAAATGTGACCGTCTATAAGGCTCGGCTTGTCGCTAAGGGTTATCGACAAGTTCAAGGGGTTGACTATGATGAGACCTTCTCACCCGTAGCGAAGCTGAAGTCCGTCCGAATCATGTTAGCAATTGCTGCATTCTATGATTATGAGATCTGGCAAATGGACATCAAAACGGCATTCCTTAACGGTTTCCTTAAGGAAGAATTGTATATGATGCAGCCGGAAGGTTTTGTCGATCCTAAGAATGCTGCCAAAGTATGCAGGCTCTAGCGCTCCATCTATCGGTTGGTGCAAGCATCTCGGAGTTGGAACATTCACTTTGATGAAATGATCAAAGCATTTGGGTTTATACAGACTTATGGAGAAGCCTGTATTTACAAGAAAGTGAGTGGGAGCTTTGTAGCATTTCTCATATTATATGTGGATGACATACTATTGATGGGAAATGATATAGAACTTTTGGAAAGCATAAAGGCCTACTTGAATAAGTGTTTTTCAATGAAGGACCTTAGAGAAGCTGCTTACATATTAGGCATCAAGATCTATAGAGATAGATCGAGACGCCTCATTGGTCTTTCACAAAGCACATACCTTGACAAGATATTGAAGAAGTTCAATATGGATCAGTCCAAGAAGGGGTTCTTGCTTGTGTTGCAAGGTGTGAGATTGAGCATAGCTCAATGCCTGACCTCAGCAGAAGATAGAAAAAAGATGAGTGTCATCCCCTATGCCTCAGCCATAGGCTCTATTATGTATGACATGCTGTGTACCAGACCTGATGTGAACCTTGTCGTAAGTTTGGTAGGGAGGTACCAAAGTGATCCCGGAATGGAACACTGGACAGCAGTCAAGAATATCCTAAAGTACCTGAAAAGGACTAAGGATATGTTTCTCGTTTATGGAGGTGCCGAAGAGCTCGTCGTAAAGGGTTACGTCGATGCTAGCTTTGACACAGATCTGGATGACTCAAATTCACAAACCAGATACGTGTGTATTTTGAATGGTGGGGCAGTTAGCTGGTGTAGTTGCAATCAAAGCGTCATGGCGGGATCTACATGTGAAGTAGACTACATAGCTGCCTCGGAGGCAACGCAGGAAGCAGTCTGGATGAAGGAGTTTATCACCGACCTAGGAGTGATTCCTAATGCGTCGAGACCGATGACTCTCTTCTGTGACAACACTAGAGCTATTACCCTTGCCAAGGAGCCCAGGTTTCACAGGAAGACCAGACACATCAAGCGTTGCTTCAACTCCATTCGTGAATATATTCAAGATGGACACATAGATATTTGTAAAGTACATACGAAACTGAATGTCGCAGATCCATTGACTAAACCTATTCCACGAGCAAAACATGATCAGCACCAAAACTCTATGGGTGTTCGATTCATCACAATGTAACTAGATTATTGACTCTAGTGCAAGTGGAAGACTATTGGAAATATGCCCTAGAGGCAATAATAAAATAGTTATTATTATATTTCCTTGTTCATGATAATTGTCTATTGTTCATGCTATAATTGTATTAACTGGAAACCGTAATACATGTGTGAATACATAGACCACAACATGTCCCTAGTAAGCCTCTAGTTGACTAGCTCGTTGATCAATAGATGGTTGTGGTTTCCTGACCATGGACATTGGATGTCGTTGATAACGGGATCACATCATTAGGAGAATGATGTGATGGACAAGACCCAATCCTAAGCATAGCACGAGATCGGGTAGTTCGTTTGCTAGAGCTTTTCTAATGTCAAGTATCATTTCCTTAGACTATGAGATTGTGCAACTCCCGGATACCGTAGGAATGCCTTGGGTGTATCAAATGTCACAACGTAACTGAGTGGCTATAAAGGTGCACTACAGGTATCTACGAAAGTGTCTGTTGGGTTGGCACGAATCGAGACTGGGATTTGTCACTCCGTATGATGGAGAGGTATCTCTAGGCCCACTCAGTAATGCATCATCATAATGAGCTCAATGTGACTAAGGATTTAGCCACGGGATCATGCGTTACGGAACGAGTAAAGATACTTGCTGGTAACGAGATTGAACGAGCTATGGGAATACCGATGATCGAATCTCGAGCAAGTAACATACCGATGGGCAAAGGGAATTGTATACGGGATTGATTGAATCCCCGACATTGTTGTTCAACAGATGAGATCATCGTGGAACATGTGGGAGCCAACATGGGTATCCAGATCCCGTTGTTGGTTATTGGCGGGAGAGATGTCTCGGTCATGCCTGCATGGTTCCCGAACCCGTAGGGTCTACACACTTAAGGTTTGGTGATGCTAGAGTTGTTATGGGAAATTGTATGTTGTTACCGAAGATTTTTCGGATCCCGGATGAGATCCCGGACGTCACAAGGAGTTCCGGAATGGTCCGGAGGTGAAGATTTATATATGGGAAGTCCAGTTTCAGTCGTCGAAATGGTTTCAGAGGTTATCGGTATTGTACCGGGACCACCGAAAGGTGTCCGGGGGTCCACCGGATGGGGCCACCTACCCCGGAGGACTTAGTGGGCCGAGTATGGGTGGGAACCAGACCCCTAGTGGGCTGGTGCGCCCCCAAGGGCCCAAGGTGCCTAGGGTTGGGAACCCTAGGGGGTGGGGGCACCCCCCCACCAACTTGGGGGGCAAGTCCCCCCTTGCCCCCCTCTAGATGCATCTAGGGGGCCCGGCCCCCTCTTCCCTTCCCCTATAAATAGTGAGGGGGTGGGAGGGTAGCCGCACCCTCCCCCTTGCGCAGCTCTCCACCCTCCAACACCTCCTCCTCCTCTGTAGTGCTTGGCGAAGCCCTGCCGGAGAACCGCAAGCTCCACCACCACGCCGTTGCGCTGCCGGAGCTCTCCCTCAACTTCTACTCTGCCCTTGCTGGATCAAGGAGGAGGATACGTCCCTGAGCTGTATGTGTGTTGAACGTGAAGGCGCCGTTCGTTCGGCGCTTGGATCGGATCTTCCACGATTTGAATCGCCGCGAGTACGACTCCATCAACCGCGTTCTTGTAACGCTTCCGCTTAGCGATCTTCAAGGGTATGAAGATGCACTCCCTCTCTCTCGTTCATAGCATCTCCTAGATTTATCTTGGTGACAAATAGGAAAATTTTGAATTATTACTACGTTCCCCAACAGTGGGATGATGTCCCTATGCCACCCATGCCCATATCTGTTGCTAGCTTGCTTGAAGCAAAAGGGAAAAATGTAGGTGCTCAAGTGCCCAAGCCTCACGTTCATCCCTTTTATGCCTGCTCGCTTACCATGAGGTATGACAACCATATATAGTACCTTCGTGAGCTTTCCGGCACATGAGTTTCTGTTCTTCTACACCGACCCCAAACACCACAATTAATCATCCCTTGCATGTTTGTCACCTACTTCTCCTAGCTCAAAATTGGCTAGCTAGGACATTGAGAATGTATCGTGTACTCTCAGACGTGGAGTACTCCTGGTATAAAAACCTTGACCAAAAATTCATGAAAAATATAGTTGGCGAAATTGACACATAACACATACTAGTCATGTCACAAAGATCAAGGCCAGATTTGTTACACATAACTAGATGCAAAAGAGGAAGACAAATCTAATTTGGAATAGTTGCTATTCCAATTTGGTCCATAAATTTGGAGCATGGACAATAATATTAATCTTCAAATTTTCTTTTTTGTTTCTCAAAAAATTAATGGAGCTTGGACTTGAAATTTGTTGTAGTATTGTGTTGTTTTCTTCCTTCAATTTTTAGCAACTTTTTAGTGGACCAAAATATATGGGACTACTTGAAGTACTCCATGTCAGGGAGTACGGGATATGTGATAGCCCAGTCATTCATCTAAAAATTGTTAGTTAGGTTTCCATTCCACATGCTATATGTTAGGTGGACCATAAGCTCCATTGACATTATGCCTTCGACTATTTCTTTAACTACATATCATGGATGGTCATACATATATGAAAGATATATCATTTTCTGATCTAGAGGTTTTGGATTAGGCGTGTAGGGTTATTAAAAAATATGAGTGTTACATTTAAACAACTTAGAAATGCATCAATATCACCTTATACAATTACATTTTTTGAAATTACTGATTCGATGAGCCTCGTACGCGTGCTCATATGAGTTCTTTGATCAATAACCCACAAGGGAAAGTAATTTAGAGATCTCTTATGATACTGCCAGTTCAATGCAATGGCATTTCCAAGTCGATATTGATCGTCAATCTTGTAGATCTAGGAGTTGTAATCAATCTAAACTAGTTCCTAACATGACTTGTATTAAAAACTTGAGGGTAATACCAGGGTAGAACTTGTTCTGGTACGTTCTTAGATACCAAGGTAGAGGAGAGTAATTGATTAATTCAAGTGAAACCATGTGAGAAAGTAAGGTGTAATCAATCCAAAACCGCCATCTCATGCACGAAGCTCAGCCAACACATGAATTAGCCTATGCAATGCAGCCCAATGTGAAGGGAAGGAGTATTTGATGCTTGGGATTGGTTTTCCAACTGCAGTAAGAATGGCTATCCTAGCTAATCTATGAGGTGACAATGGAAGAAACACATTAATTACCTTGAGCAAAGGGCGGCCTTATATATATTATCACTCCATCGGTGTGCCAATTGGCAATTAGGTTGACAAAGTTGGTGAAGATGAGACATAAGAGCCTCAAACTTCGTCTTTCCATTGTTCTCTGCATGGAGAAATACTAAAATGTTGTTTTCTATCATGGTTGAAGATCAGGATGAACCTCATAAAGATTTCTATTTCTTGAACACCCTTTATAAGAAAAAAGAACACCTTACCTACTGGATTTGCTCTAAAACTTTGACAACTAATGCATGCAGAAGTATAAATGTAGCATGCAAGAAGAATATCTAAGACTTACAACTTTTTATATTATATATACTTTTAGCATGTTACAAGTAAAAATCGTATCCAAAATTCTGTGTTGGCGTATGAGAGAGTCCTGGATTAGGGGGTGTTCGGGTAGCCGGACTATACCTTCAGCCGGACTCCTGGACTATGAAGATACAAGATTGAAGACTTCGTCCTGTGTCCGGATGGGACTTTCCTTGGCGTGGAAGGCAAGCTTGGCGATGCGGATATTCAAGATCTCCTACCATTGTGACCGACTTTATGTAACCCTAACCCTATCCGGTGTCTATATAAACCGGAGGGTTGTAGTCCGTAGGCAATCAACTCCATATACAACAATCATACCATAGGCTAGCTTCTAGGGTTTAGCCTTCTTAATCTCGTGGTAGATCTACTCTTGTACTACCCATATCATCAATATCAATCAAGCAGGACGTAGGGTTTTACCTCCATCAAGAGGGCCCGAACCTGGGTAAAACATCGTGTTCCCTGCCTCCTGTTACCATCCGGCCTAGACGCACAGTTCGGGACCCACTACCCAAGATCCGCCGGTTTTGACACCGACATTGGTGCTTTCATTGAGAGTTCCTCTGTGTCGTCGCCTTTAGGCCCGATGGCTCCTTTGATCATCAACAACGATGTGGTCCAGGGTGAGACTTTGCTCCCCGGATAGATGTTCGTCTTCGGCAGCTTCGCTCTGCGGGTCAATTTGCTCGGCCACCTGGAGCAGATCGAAAGCTACACCCCTGGCCATCAAGTCAGGTTTGGAAGCTTAAACTACACGGCTGACATCCGAGGAGACTTGATCTTCGACGGACTCGAGCCACGGCCAAGCGCGCCGCACTATCTCGAGAGGCATGATCTAGCTCTGCCCCCGGACAGTGTCATGGAGGCCGCACACGCATCGGTTCCGACCCCTAACTCGGAGCCTATTGCACCAATCGAGGATGAGCGGTTGGACGTCACCTCGGGGGCTGCAATCCCAAAAGCGATCGAGCCGAACGCTAGCCCCGCACTCTGCACGACCCGTGACTCCGAGGATCCGGACTCCTCCCCGGACTCCGAACCCCCCGCGCCCCTGCCAATCGAATCTGATTGGGCGCCGATAATGGAGTTCACCGCCGCAGACATCTTTCAGCGTTCGCCTTTTGGCGACATCCTGAATTCTCTTAAGTCTCTCTCTTTATCAGGAGAGCCCTGGCCGGACTACGGTCAGCGGGGGTGGGATATGGGCGATGAGGAAATTCAAAGCCCACCCACCACCCACTTTGTAGCCACTGTCGACGATCTAACCGACATGCTTGACTTCAGCTCCGAAGACATCGACGGCATGGACGACGATGTAGGAGATGAACAGGAACCAGCACCTGTAGGGCGCTGGAAGGCCACCTCGTCATATGACATATATAGGGGAATCGGCCAGACAATTCTGGACACGGTTCCTAACAAAGAGAAACCAGATAGTCGACTGTCCGGACGCAGAGGCCCTAGCAGCCTTCAAGCATAACATCCGCGACAAGTGGCTTGCCCGGCACCTGGGACAGGAAAAGCTGAAATCCATGGCAGCCCTCACGACACTCATGACCCGCTTTTGCGCGGGAGAAGACAGCTGGCTAGCTCGCAGTAACAACTTATCAAAGAACCCTGGTAATTTGGATACCAAGGAAAAAAGTGGCAGGACACGTCGGAATAAGCAAAAACGCCGCGTTAACAACGACAGCAATGAAGACACGGCAGTTAATGCCGGATTCAAAGGCTATAAATCCGGTCAGCGGAAAAAGCCATTCAAAAAGAATACTCAGGGCCCGTCCAGTTTGGACCGAATACTCGATCGCTTGTGCCAGATACATGGCACCCCCGAAAAGCCAGCCAATCACACTAACAAGGATTGTTGGGTGTTCAAGCAGGCAGGCAAGTTAAGGGCCGAAAACAGAGACAAGGGGCTGCACAGCGACGACGAGGAGCCCAAGCCGCTGAACAACAATGGACAGAAGGGCTTTTCCCCACAAGTGTGGACGGTGAATATGATATACGCAACCCACATTCCCAAGCGGGAGCGGAAGCGTGCGCTACGGGACGTATACACGATAGAGCCAGTCGCCCCAAAGTTCAACCCATGGTCCTCCTGCCCGATCACTTTTGATCGAAGGGACCATCCCACTAGCATCCGTCATGGCGGCTTCGCCGCATTGGTTCTCGACCCAATCATCAACGGATTTCATCTCACAAGAGTCCTCATGGACGGCGGCAGTAGCCTGAACCTGCTTTATCAGGATACAGTGCGGAAAATGGGCATAGATCCCTCAAGGATTAAGCCCACAAGAACGACCTTTAAAGGCGTTATACCAGGTGTAGTAGCCAACTGTACAGGCTCAGTAACACTTGACGTGGTCTTCGGATCCCCGGACAATTTCCGAAGCGAAGAGTTAATCTTCGATATAGTCCCGTTTCGCAGTGGCTATCATGCCCTGCTCGGACGAACCGCATTCGCAAAGTTCAATGCGGTGCCGCACTACGCATATCTCAAGATCAAGATGCCAGGCCCTCGAGGAGTAATTACGGTCAACGGAAACACCGAACGCTCCCTCTGTACGGAGGAGCATATGGCGGCTCTCGCAGCGGAGGTACAAAGTAGCCTTCTTAGGCAATTCTCCAGTCCGGCCATTAAGAAGTCAGACATTGCCAAGCGCGCCCGGAGTAACCCACAGCAGGACCACCTGGCACACTTTGAGCAAGCGTAGCAATGCGGCCCCAACCCCAGCTGTCGCGACATAGCGAAACCAGTACCTCGCGTACATAACTACGCCCTTGAAATACCATGGGCACAGGGGAAGGGGCACAATAACGGCACGCCCAAAATACGGCTTAAAACGTACTAGGGGCTGCCGGATTCTTTTTTTAATTTTTTTAATTTTTGTTACTTTCAGGACTCCATACTTCGGACGACCTGTTCGGCAATTCGACTGCCGCACAAACGATGCAAGATCCAGGGAGGCAGACAAGCCATGCCGCATTATGGAACCCCCAGGTGGTCTCTATTACGAGCAGTATACCTGTTTTGAATACAATTCCGCGGCCTGCCCCTGGCTAGGACATGTTAAATAGTCCAATATCTTTACCTTATAATACCACTTGTATCGTTCTGCTCTGACAGCAGCCTTTATATAAACCATGCATAGCTTTTGTCAATTTTCTGCATTACTCTCTTTTATATATGTTCATTAATGACATGTTGCACCCGTACACTTTGGTACGGCAAGTACGCCAGGGGCTTCAGTACCCTTTAATATGGTGTGAGAAGTCCATACACTTTCACAAGTGCGGCACCCCGAACTTATAGCACTATATGCATTGGCTCCGAATCATGATTTGGGTCAATAGTTGGGTTTGCCCGGCTCCTATGTTTTGGTGCCTTACGTTCCGCTATATCGGCTAAGGTAGCAATAGGAGAACCACTGCGATTGTGCCCCGGTTGAGCTGGGTTAAGCACCTCAGTGGAGAATGCTAAAACTGACTATCATGATGAGGTGAGAGACCGGTCGCTATTCGAGAGGTTTTTCGAGTCCCTAAAGACTTATGCCGCTTCGAGCGAGGAGCCGGATTTGTCCGGCCAAGGCGTGGATAGCGCCCCGAACTCGGTCTTCCGATCTAGGGGCTTCGCCGAAATTTAAAATTATAAAGTTCTATGGCTAAGTGAGAGTGTTCAAGCATTATAGTCTGATTGCCTGGTTCGTTGTGCTGAGCGCCTCCCTCGAAGGACCCAACTATGGGAAAAAGAGCGCTCAGGTTTATCCCGAACACCCCAGCACTAGTGGCATGGGGGCAGAAGCCGACGACTGGCCATCTCTCAATTTTTTGATAAACGGCCGCACAGAAAATAATATTTTAAATTCAACAAGCATTGCTTAAGCGCCTATGAACAAGTTTTCAGCGCACAGGATAAAAACGAGCGAGTTTATTCAAAAATTACATCCTTGGTACATTCATTCGCCACAAGGCGGGGCACCCGCAAGAACATCCTTGTAATAGTTCTCGGGCTTGCGATGCTCCTTCCCCGGCGGCGGCCCGTCCTTCACAAGCTTCTCACCGTCCAGCTTACCCCAGTGCACCTTTGCACGGGCAAGGGCCCGACGGGCACCTTCGATGCAGACGGAGCGCTTGATGACCTCGAGCCTTGGACAGGCCTCCACCAGCCGCCGCACCAGCCCAAAGTAGCTCCCAGGCAGGGCCTCTCCAGGCCACAGCCGAACTATGAAGCCCTTCATGGCCTGTTCGGCCGCCTTGTGGAGCTCGACCAGCTATTTCAGCTGGTCGCTCAAGGGCACAGGGTGTCTGTCCTCAGCATACTGAGACCAGAACACCTTCTCCGTCGAGCTTCCCTCTTCAGCTCGGTAGAATAAGGCAGCGTCGGATACGCTGCAGGGAAGATCTGGGAATGCCCCTGGAGAACTCTGGATTCGGGTAAGTAACAAGTAGTTTACTTTTATATTTCTGCTTTGCATAAAGAATGCCTTACCCGCTGCTATCTTCTTCACCTCCTCCAACTCTTGGAGGGCCTTTTGGGCTTCGGCCTTGGCATACTTGGCAGTCTCAAGGGCCGCCGCGAGCTCGGACGCTTGGGTCTTTGACTCAAGCTCCAAACTCTCATGTTTTGTCATGAGAGCCTGAAGCTCTTGCTGCACCTCGCCGACCTGAGCCCCAAGTTTCTCTCGCTCGGTGCACTCCGCGACCGTTTTCTTTTCGGCCTCGGACAACGCCTGCTTGAGGGTCGCCACCTTAGTCGTGGCCCCTATAATAAGCAGTGCAATCCTGTTATTTTTTGCAATCACGCCTCTCTATAGGCACTTTTTCTGTAAGGTATTTCCTACCTTCTTTTTCCTCGAGCTGCCACTTGGCAAGGCCGAGCTATTGCTCGGTCCGCTTGAGGTCCTGTTTCAGGACACCCACCACCGCAGTCAGTGCGGCGGTGGATAGCAGCGAAGCCTGCACACGCATATTGACTCTTTATTGTTAGACTCCTGCGAAATTTACTAGATCCTCTATTCGGATTTTCTTTCCGAACGCCAAACAGAGCATCAGGGGCTACTGTCTATGCGGTACTATTTTTATATATGTTTACTTGCCTCGAAGCATGTTAGAAGGCTAGCACAAGCTTCAGTCAGTCCGCTCTTGGCGGACTGAACCTTCTGGATCACCGTACTCATAATAGTATGGTGCTCCTCGTCGATGGAGGCACCGTCAAGCACCTCAAGCAGATTGTCCGGCACCTCCGGTTGGACAGAGGCCGCCGGCTCAGAAGGCTTGCTCCTCTTGGAAGGAGTTCGCCTACCGCGGTCCGGAACTGTTGAAGATTCCAGCGCGGTGTCCGACACAAAGCCGGACTTGGAGCCCTGGGGGGTCTTGTCCCCTTTACTCCTGGGGTCCGGGAGGTCGCCTTGCGGCTGCTCCAAGACCACCTCCTCCTGCCCCAAAGCTTGTTGCGATGCCACTTCGGCGTCGTCCGTAGTGCGGGGGGAGACAGCGGGCGGAACTGAGTTCACGTCCGATGAATCCAGGGAGCCACTCGATGACTCGTTGAGTTCGGCCCGGGGTGGGCTGGATAATTATGTTCGACATTAGGGAAAGCTGTGCGACAAAGGAACGTCATGAGTTACTCTGATATCCTAATACTTACAATTTCGCTGGACGCTTGGCCCTATCTGGCCACTCCTCTTCGTCCTCTTCGGCGTCGGGGGAGTAGTTCGGCGGAGGGGTCTTCCTCTTCCTGGACCCTTCGGCCTCCCCCGTTGGGGCGGCCTTCCTTTTCTTTCCTCCCCCCGCTGGAGGGGGAGAGTTTTCTTCTTCCTCTTCCTCGTTCTCACGGGAGGAGAGCGTCTCGGACTCGTCGGATGACGAGTCCGACACCACCACATTACGGGCACTCTTTCGAGTCCCCGTGGCCTTCTTCTTCTTGGCCTTCTTCTCCGGTACCACATAAGGCGCCGGAACCAGCAGCTTCACTAGGAGAGCAGGGGCTGGGTCTTCGGGCAAGGGAGCCGGACAGTTAATCGATCCGGACTGCGCCTGCCAAGCCTGTCAAAGGTGAGGGAGTTTAGATCCCGCATAGAGTCAGACTATGAAAAAACTTAACATCCTGTAAAAGGTGAAAATAGCTTACCTCGCTAGCGTGACGCCGCGAGCTGTATCCGCGGTCCTCGGAAGCGGATGTGGGAGCCTCAGCGCCTTTGGTTAGCACCTTCCAGACGTCTTCATACATCGTGTCGAAGAGCCTGTTAAGGGTTTGGTGCTGCGCCGAGTCGAACTCCCACAGATTGAAGTCCCATTGTTGACATGGGAGGATCCGGCGGACGAGCATAAACTAGACTACATTGACGAGCTTGATCGTCTTGCTCACCAGGGACTGGATGCATGTCTACAGTCCGGTCACCTCTTTTTCGTCGCCCCACGACAGGCCCGTCTCTTTCCAGGACATAAGCCGCGTGGGGGGTCCGGGTCGGAACTCGGGGGCTGCGATCCATTTCGGATCGCGCGGCTCGGTGATGTAAAACCACCACGATTGCCACCCCTTCAGGGTCTCCACGAAGGAGCCCTCGAGCCATAGGACGTTGGCCATCTTGCCCGCCATGGCGCCTCCGCACTCCGCCTGGCTGCCGCACACCACCTTGGGCTTGACGTTGAAGGTCTTGAGCCAGAGGCCGAAATGGGGGCGGATGCAGAGGAAAGCCTCGCACACGACGATAAACGCCGAGATGTTGAGGACGAAGTTCGGGGCCAGATCGTGGAAATCCAGGCCATAGTAAAACATGATCCCCCGGACAAATGGGTGGAGTGGAAAACCCAGTCCGTGGAGGAAGTGGGGAAGAAATACTACCCTCTCATGGGGCCTTGGGGTGGGGAGAAGCTGCCCCTCCTCGGGAAGCCGGTGCGCGATGTCTTTGGACAAGTATCCGGCCTTCCTTAGCATTTTGACATGGCCCTCCATGACGGAGGAGACCATCCACTTGCCTCCCGCTCCGGACATTACTGGAGAAGGTTGAGGTGGGAAGTGCGGGCTTGGGCGCTGGAGCTCGAGTGTGCAGGAGATGGATAGGCAAAGGAGGAAGAAGGCGTAGGTAAAAAGGTGGATCCTTATCCCCTTATATGGGCGGATGCGGTTGTGCATCCCCACCTGCCTAGTAAAACTCGCTTGCCTCCCAAGCGTCGTGATAAGTGGCGCGATTGGATTACCCACGTCCGTATTGATGAGAATCCCGTAAAGGGGGTACACGATCTCTGCTTTGACAAGACGTGCCAAGGAAACCGCCTCGCGAAACATGCTGAGGTGAAAAAGTAAAAATGATTCGAGTAAAGGACTTGGCCGTAGTGTGGTGACGCACTGCGGAATACATCAGCAGATTTGTTTTGTGTTTATATCATTCTCTCTATGGCAATATGTGGAAGCTTATTTTGCAGAGCCGGACACTACTCTTGGTGTTTTGCAATCTTCTATGAAGGACTTGGAGGAGGAACCCGCCTTGCAATGCCGAAGACAATTTGCGCGCCGGACTCGTCGTCATTGAAGCCTGGTTCAGGGGCTACTGAGGGAGTCCTGGATTAGGGGGTGTTCGGGTAGCCGGACTATACCTTCAGCCGGACTCCTGGACTATGAAGATACAAGATTGAAGACTTCGTCCCGTGTCCGGATGGGACTTTCCTTGGCGTGGAAGGCAAGCTTGGCAATGCGGATATTCAAGATCTCCTACCATTGTGACCGACTTTATGTAACCCTAACCCTATCCGGTGTCTATATAAACCAGAGGGTTGTAGTCCGTAGGCAATCAACTCCATATACAATAATCATACCATAGGCTAGCTTCTAGGGTTTAGCCTCCTTGATCTCGTGGTAGATCTACTCTTGTACTACCCATATCATCAATATTAATCAAGCAGGACGTAGGGTTTTACCTCCATCAAGAGGGCCCGAACCTGGGTAAAACATTGTCGGAGTAAATAGCCATGGGTAGCCTAGCCGGCTCCCCCTGGCCCTTCTGAAAAAGTTACGAGCCCGCCCGACCCTCAAGAATCCAAGACATGGGGCCGCCTACCCCTAGCTGGCCGTAACCCAGGCCGGCTTTCGGAAGGCGGTCCGACTTTAGCCCTCATGAGAAGGCCGACTCCAAGAAGCCGACCATGAGAAGGCCGACTCCGAGAAGCCGGCTCCCCATAAAGCAGTCAAGACCGTACCCACAAAGTTTGTGCCCACCTAACGGCGGAGCGACGGGGCGTGGCTACAGTAAAGCCTGCCACCCCCGAATCCCGGAGCACGCCTGGCATGGCGCGCCGTACGAGCCAGGCACGACACGTCCGGCGCGACATTGTTGCCATGTTGACCCTGGCATCACCCACGACGGGCCGTCAGCGTGGCCCACAGACGGTGGCCCCCCCTTTTGAGCAGAGAGACGCCCGGAGGCGGCCACGCCTCCAATTAGTCGGCCCAAGACAGAGCCGGCTCCCCGTAGCCGGCTTGCCGCCTTCCTCGAAGAGGATGCCCCATTAAGGAGACAAGACGCGGTAAGGCTACAGAGATCGCCTGCCCGGCGGCGGTACTGTAGCCACGCTTACCACGATGAAGCTCACGTTGACGAGATAAAGCCACAGTAACCAGCCGCCGACCAAGCCCTAGACAGTGGGGCCTGCCTGTCGACCAAGGGGCCAGCAGCCGGCGGGACCCACCAGTCGGCGGGCCCCAGCAGCCGGCGCAGAAGCCGGCGAGCACGGTCACAGATGGCTGGGCCCGGTGCCCAGTCGGATTACCATTGTACCCCCGGGGGGTAGGCCTATATAAACCCCCCGGAGCACCCATGCAAAGGGTTGGACCCCCTGCTAGTTCTAGACACCACACAAGGAGAGGAGGCAGGCTAGCCGTGCCCTTCTTCCTCCTCCCCCCAAACAGCTCAAGGAGCGTTGTGTAGCTACTTGATTCATCTAGCGAGCATGCGGAGACCCCGCAGAGCAGTAGTAGGGGTGTTATCTCCACGGAGAGCCCCGAAGCTGGGTAAGATCCGCCGGCGTGCATGTCTTCGCCTTATCCCGTTTCCAGGCACCAGCGATGTCTTACTGGCTCCCACAATGATAAGCCACCCGTTGGCATATGTCGCACCTACCACCCGACATTTGGCGCCCACCGTGGGGCCAGGTGCACCGTCGTCCGGAGACCTGTTCTGGACGGGAACCCTCTTCCTCCCCAGCGAACGTAGCCAGCCCGGCACGCCCAATGGCACTTGCCACGACGCGCTGCAAGGCGTCACCAGCGTCTGCGTAGTGAGCAGCCTCGCCTATCTCCACGACGAAACCCGCGTCTCCAACACGGCCTCCTACGACACCTTCCCCACCAACATCGCGATCTACAACGACCCGCTTCCTCGAGCCGACGGCTGCGATGCTTTCACTGCCGAAGTGATGGTTGTCGGCCACGGCGGCCTGGCCGACGAGAGCGCCCACGACGCCTCGTGCGCGGCGGCCCACGACTTGTCCGCTCCCCTCCCGGCTAATGCCGACGACGAAGCGGTAGAAGCACGCCGCCTCTCCCTCCTCGCAGAGGGCCGGAGGCTAGCTTCCGTAAGACGCCTCACCGAGGCCTATCAGCACGAAGCTGACCGCACCGCCTTCGGCACGCCGGCCCCGGGCGGGCCAAGCCGGGCCGGCCTTGTCAAGCAACGCGGCGCCGTCATCGCCGACACGCTAGGAGTCAACCGCCCGGTCTATGCCACTCTGCTCGAGAACTTACGTGCCGCCCAGGCGGCTGTAGACGAGTTGGACGGCTTGGAGGCCGAAGACCTCCCCTACATGACCCGGCGCATCCAGCAATTGACTGACGCAGCCGCGCAGCGACACGAAGCCGACGCCCGCGCGGAAAGCCTTCCCCCGTGCCGAGAACACGGCGCGACGTCCCGGACGCCGACTATGAGCAATACCCGCGCGCGACGCGAGAAAGAGCCGGCTGCCAGCCGCAGCCGGACCCGGATCTCCATCGAGCGAGACGCGGACGGTCATCCCCGAGCCATGGAATGGCGGGGCGACCCGCCTCCGCCTCCGCCCCGTGGAGAGAGATATCCTGCCTCGCCGCCAGTGGCTCACCTGACTCTCAGCGGTCGGCTAGGCCGCCGCGAAGAAATCGGCAAGAACGACGCCCGCCATCGGATCGACCGCCTGGCGCGATCCCTGGCATTGGAAGAAGAAGACGATGTCGGCTCGGCCCCCACATCCGCGACGAGCCCTTTCCCAAAGGGTTCTCGCTCCCAAGAGACACGCCCAAGTACAACGGCTCCGTGAAGCCAGAAGATTGGTTGATCGACTACTCCACGGCGGTTAGCATAGCCAACGGCAACCGGCGCGTTGCCGTGAAGTACGTGCCCCTCATGCTGCAAGGCACGGTGCGGACCTGGCTCAATAGCCTCAAGCCGCGTAGCATCAACAGCTGGCTAGACTTCACAGAAGCCTTCATCCGCAACTTCACCAGCACCTACAAGCGGGCTCCCAAGCCCAGACAGCTCTCCTTGTGCGTACAAGGCCCCGCCGAGTCCACTCACGATTACCTCACGCATTGGGCCGAGCTCCGCAACTCCTGTGAAGGGGTGCACGAGGTGCAAGCCATAGAGTACTTCACAGCTGGATGCCGAGAGGGCACCCTCCTCAAGCACAAGCTCCTCTGCGACGAGCCGGCTACCCTCGACGAGCTTCTGGACATAGCAGACAAGTACGCCACCGCCGACTCCTCGATGAAGACCGAACTTCGGGTGGACGCATCCGGAAAGGTACTCAACCCGGCGCCCAAGACGCCGGCTGGGGATTCCGGCCGACACCCTAATTCAAACGACAACAAGCGCAAGGGCCCCGCACCGCCTCCCGCCAGCCGGCAGGTGGCCACAGTCGAAGATGCGCCACCTGAAGAACGACCGGCGCCCAAGAAGCCCAAGGGCGGCAGGCCGGCTTGGCAGCCCGCCTTCTCCTACGAGCAGACTCTCGACGACCCTTGCAAGTTTCACAGCGGCACGAAGCCGTCCAACCACACGACCCGGAAGTGCAATTGGCTCACCCGAATCTCGAAGGGCGAGGGTCTCTTGCCGCCTCCGCCTGCCGGCCCGCCGCCTCCGGCCCCGCCGCCTCTGGCCGCTCGGCCCGCAGTCGGAGCCGTGCATGACGAGTTCCCTGATGAGCAAGCAACCTACATCGTCTTTACGAGCCAGCCCGAAGACCGGTGCAGCAAACGCCAAGAGCGCCAGGAAGTTGGCGTGGTCGCTGCCAACCCCGCTGGACACATGCATTGGTCAGAAAAGCCCATCAGCTGGAGCCGGGCCGACCATCCGGAGGTGATGTCGTCTCCCGGCGCTTATGCTTTGGTCCTGGAAGCCACCCTTGCAACGGACAGACGCGCCGCTCGCTTCTCCCGTGTGTTGATAGACGGCGGGAGCAGCATCAACATCCTGTATCGTGACACCCTGGAGAAGCTAATCGTCAAGACAAAGCAACTCACGCCCACTCGGACAGTTTTCCACGGCATCGTACCCGGCCTGTCCTGCGCCCCCATTGGCAAAATCAAGATTGATGTACTTTTTGGGGACAAGGAGCATTTCCGCCGGGAAGCGATCTGGTTTGAAGTGGTGGACCTGGAGAGCCCTTACCATGCATTGCTGGGCCGACCCGCCTTGGCCAAATTCATGGCAGTTCCCCACTATGCATACCTCAAGATGAAGATACCAAGCACCAAAGGCGTCATCATCATAGCCGGTGATTACAAGAAGTCCTCCGAGTGCGCAGCGGCCAGCAGCCGGGTGGTCGAGTCCCTTGTGATTGCCGAAGAGAAGAAGACGCTGGACCGAGTCGTGGCCATAGCCGGCAAGCAGTCGGCCGTGTCCCCTGACCCCAAGGAGCATGATACTCAAGGGTCTTTCCAGCCGGCCAAGGAGACGAAGAAGATACCTCTTGACCCTGAGCATCCAGAGAGGTTTGCCGTCATCGGGGCAAACCTGGACAGCAAATAGGAAGGCGAGCTCACCGATTTCCTCCGTGAGAATCGGGACATCTTTGCATGGTCCCCCAAGGACATGCCGGGTGTTCCGAGGAAATTCGCCGAGCACAAACTACACGTTCGAGAAGACGCAAAGCCAGTCAGACAACCCCTCCGCCGACTGTCGGAGGAGAAACGCAGGATTGTAGGGGAGGAGATAGCCCGGCTCTTGGCGGCCGGCTTCATCATGGAAGTTTTCTTTCCAGGGTGGCTCGCCAACCCGGTCCTTGTGCTAAAGAAGAACAACAAGTGGCGCATGTGTATAGACTACACAAGTCTCAACAAGGCCTGCCCCAAAGATCCCTTTGCTCTGCCAAGGATAGACCAAGTGATAGAATCCACAGCCGGATGCGAGCTGTTGAGTTTTTTGGATGCTTACTCCGGATACCATCAGATAAAGCTGGATCCGGACGACCGCCTGAAGACCTCCTTCATCACGCCGTTCGGAGCCTTCTGCTACCTGACCATGACATTCGGCTTGAGAAATGCCGGTGCCACCTTTCAGCGTTGCATGCAGAAGTGCCTCCTCAAGCAACTCGGCAGAAACGCTCACGTTTACGTGGATGACATCGTGGTGAAGACGGAGAAGCGCGGCACCTTGCTGGGAGACCTCAAGGAAACATTTGAGAACTTACGCCGGTTCCAAATCAAGCTCAACCCCGAGAAATGCGTGTTCGGAGTGCCAGTCGGCCAGCTCCTAGGCTTCCTGGTCTCCGAACGCGGCATTGAATGCAACCCGGTGAAGATTAAGGTCATCGAGAGAATGGCGATCCCCACCAAGCTTCGAGACATTCAGAAGTTCACCGGGTGCTTAGCCTCCTTGAACCGCTTCATCAGCCAGCTAGGAGAGAAAGCTCTCCCCCTCTACCGCCTCATGAAGAAGAGCACTCACTTCGAGTGGAACGACCAGGCCGACCAAGCTTTTCACGAGCTGAAGAAGATGCTGGCCATGCCGCCTGTCCTCGCGGCGCCGACTGAGAAAGAGCCCATGCTCCTCTACATCGCCGCAACCAGCCGGGTGGTCAGCACCGTCATCGTAGTCCAGCGCCCAGAAGAAGGCCGAGCCCAGCCGATCTAGAGGCCGGTGTATTATTTGAGTGAGGTGCTGTCCGCCTCAAAGCAGAACTACCCGCACTACCAAAAGATGTGTTACGGCGTGTACTTCACCGCCAAGAAGCTGAAGCCCTACTTTCAAGAGCACCCCGTCACGGTCGTATGCACTGCCCCGCTAGCCGAGATCATAGGCAGCCGGGACGCATCCGGCCGGGTGGCGAAATGGGCCATCGAGCTGGCCCCGTACACGATCTTCTACCAGCCCCGCACTGCCAGCAAGTCCCAAGCACTGGCCAACTTCCTCGTCGACTGGGCCGAGACCCAGTACCTGCCCCCGGCTCCCGACTCCACCCATTGGCGCATGCACTTTGACGGGTCCAAGATGCGCACCGGCTTGGGAGCCGGCATCGTCCTTACCTCTCCCAAAGGCGACAAGTTCAGATACACGCTCCAGATCCACTTTGCCGCCTCCAACAATGTGGCCGAGTATGAAGCGCTCATACATGGGCTCCGGCTTGCCAAAGAACTTGGCATTCGTCGGATCCTATGTTATGGCGACTCGGACCTGGTAGCCCAGCAATCATCCGGCAACTGGGACGCCAAGGACGCGAATATGGCGAGCTACCGTTTCCTGGTCCAACAACTCAGCGGATACTTTGAAGGATGCGAGTTCCTCCATGTACCACGAGCCGACAACGAGCCAGCCGATGCCCTGGCTCGAATAGGCTCCACTCGGCAAGCAATTCCAACCGGCGCCGCCCTACAACGCCTCCTCAAGCCGTCTATCAAGCCATCTCCGCAATCCGATTCCATCTTCGTGCCGCCTGCCCCCGATGCGGCCGGGTCCGGCTCGAAGAATCAAGTAGCCGACCCCAAGACCCCCGTAGCCGGCCTGGCGACTTCGGCAGCCGGCTCGGGGACTTCGGCAGCCGGCTCGGGGACTTCGGCGGCCGGCTCGGGGACTGCGGTAGCCGGCCCGGGGACTGCGCCAGCATTACAGCCGGCGGCCGACTCCAGCACCTCACCGCCCAGCCCGCCCACCCTGGTGGCAGTAGCCACTTTGGCAGTAGAGGAAGTCACGGCTCCATCATGGGCTCAGTCCATCCTCAACTCCCTAGTAAGCCAAGACCTGCCGGCTGACGAAACAGAAGCAAGACAAATCCAGCGTCGAGCCGGAGCGTACACAATCGTCAACAGAGAACTACTCAAGCGCAGCGTCACTGGAATCCTCCAACGGTGCGTCGAGCAAGAGAAGGGCATTGCAATCCTCACAGACATTCACCAAGGAGAATGCGGCCACCATGCGGCCTCAAGATCACTTGTCGCCAAAGCCTTCCGCCATGGTTTCTTCTGGCCGACTGCTTTGGATGACGCCAAAGAATTAGTCAAACATTGCAAGGGATGCCAACTCTTCAGCTCCAAGCAACACATGCCGGCTTCGGCACTCAAGACCATTCCCCTCACTTGGCCCTTTGCCATTTGGGGACTGGACATGGTGGGCCCATTCAAGACGGCGCGCGGCGGCATGACGCATTTGCTCGTCGCTGTGGACAAATTCACCAAGTGGATTGAGGCAAAGCCGATCAAGAAGCTGAATGGGCCGACTTCCGTGACGTTCATCGCAGACATAACAACTCGGTACGGCGTGCCGCACAGTATCATCACCGACAATGGCACGAATTTTGCCAAAGGAGCCTTGGCACGTTTCTGCGCAGCCCAAGGTATCCGGATGGACTTAGCATCCGTCGCCCACCCGCAGTCAAACGGCCAGGTCGAGCGAGCCAACGGCCTCATCCTCTCCGGTATCAAGCCCGACTGGTTGCACCTCTGGAGCGCTCAGCCGGCTGTTGGCTCGATGAGCTGCCGGCTGTCCTCTGGAGTCTGCACACTACACCAAACAAGTCAACCGGCTTCACCCCTTTCTTCCTTGTGTATGGTGCCGAGGCGGTCATCCCAACTGACATCGAATTCGACTCGCCTCGAGTAACCAGGTACACGGAAGCGGAGGCCAAGGAAGCACAAGAAGACGGCGTCGACCTGCTGGAAGAAAGCCGGCTGTTAGCCCTCAGCCGGTCTGCCATCTACCAGCAGGGTTTGCGCCGCTACCACAGCCGGAAGTTCAGGCCAGGATCTTTCCAAGAGGGCGATCTTGTGCTCCAGCTGATCCAGCGAACAGCCGGCCAGCACAAGTTCTCAGCCCCTTGGGAAGGCCCCTTCGTCGTCAACAGAGCTCTAGGAAACGACTCCTACTACCTGATCGACGCGCAGAAGCCGAAGGCACGCAAGAGAGGCGACTCCGGCAAGGTGTCGGAACGGCCATGGAACGCCAACCTCCTTCAAAGATTTTACAGTTGAAAGGCAGTATGTATCATGCTAACTTTTGTATTAAGTACAAGACCAAAGGCCCCCCCAAGGAGGGCTCGGGGACTGCCATACCTTATCTATGAATGAAAAAGTATCATGCTTATGACCTTGTCGTATCATTTACTTATTCCGTCCGGCACCGAGTTCGACTAGTCGGCTCGGGGACTGGCCGACTGGAGTTATGTTAGAAGTCCTACTCGCAGTCAGACAAGTAGTGTGCCGGCTCTCAAGCCTTCTCTTGCCAAAGTCGCAGTTCGAAGAACCGGCTGTCCGGCTGGCAAGAGTTAAAGGTAGGAACGACCGCCCACACGAAAAACGGCTAGGGACTAACGGACTAATATAACAAAAGCCGGTTTTTCTCACACCGCCGACTGGCTACCGGAGTAGCCGGCCGACTGGTTTCCATTCACTTCACTTTAATCCAAGAAAGCTCAAGTACTTGCCTCCGCAAAGAGGGAAGGCGGCAAAGGAAAAAGCCTAAGGATAAAAAAGCATATGCGAATGGAAACCAAACATGCACATGATAATATTTACATAAAAAGACCTCCAAGAGGCTAGCATTCAACATAGTTTGGATACACCCCCAGTGGGTGGAATTGCGAAAACTAAACAAAGATTGTTCAAAGACAACAAAGCAGGAAAGATAAAGACGGCAGGTCAAGCTGGCGGAGCGGCCGACGAGCCAGACTGGTTGGCGGAGACGGTCGCGCCGGCTGTAGGAGCAGCCGGCTGACGAACTTCGGCTTGGTCGCCGCCTCCCACAGAGGGCGCACTTCCATGCGCCTCGTTGCTGGAGGCACGGTCGGCCTGAGGTCGGCTGGTTGTTCCACCAGCCGGCTCGACGTCTTCGCCGTCCTCGTCTTCGTCTTCTTCGCCCTCGTCGCTGGAGGCAATCTCCTCCGCCGAGTCCTCGCCCACCGCCGGGTTCAGCCCGAACCACTCCTCCGGCTGAGCAACACCGTCATCATCGATTTCGGGTGTGAAAACGCTGATGTCGGTGCACTCGGCGATCGTCGAAGCTCGCTGGGCGATAGCCGGCCTCACCTCCTCCAGCTCCGCGTCAGCCTCCATCCGCCAAGTACGCAGCTGGTCCAGGCTCAGCCCTGGGTACCAAGCCCAAACGAATTCCAATGCCCGCCCGGCTCCGAGGCGGGCCGCTGACGCTTTCCAAGCCTCAAAGCGACCAACTGCGACTTCCAGCCAGTCGGCAGTTCGGCTGGGGGTGCGGGGGATCGTCTCACCGGGCTAGAGGGCGGCCAGTACTTGCGCCCCGGCACATTGGAGCCGACGAAGCATCCGATGAGCCAGCTGCAACCGCGCCTGGATGGCCAAGAGCTGTTCCTCGAGCGTCCGGTTCGCATCCGGCGCGATGTTGGCCCCCGCTTGACGGCGCGCCTCGCGATGGGCCTCAATGCTTTGGGCGGCGAAGGCGGAGTAGCACGGGAAGTAATCTGCAAGAAACAACAAGCAACAGCTCAAGATAAGTCAAAAAACCCAGGCGGCAAGAGGCAGGAGAAGGGCTAAGAAGGCAGCTTACCGTCGATCAAGTCTTCGATCCGGCCGAAGCCCTCGTCCAGGGCTCGCCGGGTCTCTGACCAGTTCGCCGCCTCCATCTCATACTCCGCCAACAAGGCGGCTTCACTTCCCCGCGCCGCCTGCAGGGCCGCTTTGTGGCTCTCCTCTTGGTCGGCCAGCCTCTTGGCTAGGCGATCCCGTTCCTGGACCAAGGCAGCGCACTCGGCCTCCTTGGTGTGAAGGGCGGCCTTCGCTTCGCCAAGCTCCTTCCTCAAGTCGGCGTTGGCCCCTGAAGACAAAGAAAAAGAAAAACCAATAAGAAAGAGTCGTCAAGAAAGATCCGACCCGACTGCGCAGCAGTCGGCCCGAATCTTGGGGACTACACCCAGTGGGTGCGCTGACGCGCCCCCACAGGAGACAGACAAAACTAAGTACTTACTTCGGCTGTCGGCCAGGTCGTCGGTCCGCCGGCTCAACTCCCGAGCCTGGGAGTCGAAGGCGGCAACACGAAGGTTGTGGTATTCCTGAAAGTTCAGAAAAAAGCAAAGTAAGATAGCCGTCGAGAAAGATCGGACCCGACTGCGCAGCAGTCAGCCCGAATCTCGGGGACTACACCCAGTGGGTGCGTTGACGCGCCCCCATGGAAGAAATTAAGAAAGCAAAGCAGCTAAGAACGAAGGACTCACCCGGATAGTGGCTCGCGTTGACAAGAACTCTTGGTCGAGCTGTTGCAGCAGGGCGGCTTCAGCGTGTAGCCGGCTCCGGACCCCTTGAGCCGCCGCGTCCAGCTCGCCAGTCCCCCCGCTAGGAGTCCACTCGGACATGGCGGTGCTGGCCGCCTCCAGATTTTCCGCCGGATGACCTGCGCCCGCAGCTCGGCGCAACTCCGGTGGAGCGGCGCCTCCCCCTGCGCGCCGGCCCGTCGCCAGCTGCACCTTGAGGCCGGCTCTGCTCTCCGGCTCACCTCCGGCCGGCTCCTCTGGCGCCGCTGACGATTGACCGCCTTGGCCCGCTTTGGTTGGCGCTGCTGGCAGCGCTCTCCCCGCCAAGGCCACGGGGTCCTCCCCCCTCTCCAACAGCGGCGGGTCTTGGACGATCTCCTCCGCCAGGGGCAACGGGGCGTCGGGGGCTACGGCTCGGAGAGGAACGGCGAGCAGCGGAGGCTGGCTGCGCGAGCTTTCCGCCTCCGTCTCCGCGGTAGCCGCCTCCGTCTGGGCCTTGGCTGCCGCTTCGGCCTGCTCCTTCGCCACCTGGGCGGCCGCCTTCTCCGCCACCTCGCGCTCCTCCCGCGCTTCGCGGGTGTTCCACTCTGTGGCCTCCCTGAGATCGGCGCGGGGGTCCACGCGGCGGGAGCTCGAAGACCCTCCAGCCGGCCCCACGACGGAGCCGCCCGGGCCCCGCTCAAGGGAAAGCGGCGCCCTGTCCAGCACGCGAGGAAAAGATAAGAAGAATATTCGAAGAGAAAGAGAATGGTGATGAAAATGCGGCAAGGCAATTGAAGACTTACGCCGAAACTGCCTGGGGCTGTTTCACTGCCTTGCGGAAGCGGGACGCC
This sequence comes from Triticum urartu, assembly GCF_003073215.2. NCBI lineage: Eukaryota > Viridiplantae > Streptophyta > Magnoliopsida > Poales > Poaceae > Triticum > Triticum urartu. Next base: position 25,094,535 of record NC_053025.1, read on the forward strand.
TTCGCGGCCGCCTCGTCCCGCTTTGTCGCCGCGGCGGAGGGCTTGGACTTCTTCGGCCGACTGCCGAAGAGGCCTAGAGCAGCCCGGTGCTTCTGCGCGCCGCCGGCAGCCGGCGCGACAGACGAGCCCGCGCCCTGTTGGTCGGCCGCCGGCTGGCGACGCGGAGCGACTTCGGCTTCGAAGTCGTCCGGCCAGTCCTCGAAGCTTGCGGTGAACCTTGAGCCTCCGGGCTCGGCGCTGTCCCCGACGACGGCGTCTTCCATGGCGGCCGCCCCCAAGTCCGGGTCATCAGCGTCATCCACCGTGCGGTCGGGGGCGTACTGGCGTTCAATAACTGCCACCCCGGCCGGCGGCGCAAGAAGAGGGTTCTGCTCAAAAGAACCGACTGGTCAGAAGCCGGCCATCATGAAGCCGTCCGACGACAAACAGAAGATAAAGAGAGAAACTTACCACGGGTGGAGTATTGGCGCGAGAATACGGCGCCTTGCCGTATTGCCAGTCCCCGCCAAGCTTGCAGTTGGCGATGTAATTGACCATGAGTGCCACCTCTGCGTGGGGCATTTCCCATGTGCTCAGCCGGCTTGGGTCGAAGCGGCCGCTCATCTGACACATCATAAGGGGCCGGCTTTGGAGAGGGAGAATCCGGCGCTCCACGAAGGCGGCCACCAAGTCGGCCCCGCGCAGGCCTTCCGACTGAACCAACACCCGAAGCCGGGAGATGGCGGCGTTCCCGGCCTGAGACAATGACCGGGACCGGAAGCTCCACGAGGGCTGCCTCCCAGCCGGCGGGCCGGCTACGTAAGCCGGCATGTTGATGTAGTCTTCTTGCTCGGCGACGTTCTTCACATAGAAATAAGACCTTTGCCAAACCTTCACCGACTGGATCAGGGGGATGGGCGGGAACGGATTGTTCTCACTCGCCCTCCTCATGGCGATGAAGGCTCCGCAGGGGGCGGGCACGCCGGCGATGACTGTGCCGAGCTTGCTCTGGAAGAACTCTCCCCAGAGCTCCAGCGTGGGGAGCAGCCCCAAGAAGCCCTCGCAGAGGGAGACAAAGGCCGACAGTAGCATCACTGCGTTAGGCGTGAGGTGATGCGGCTGGAGGTTGTAGAAGTCGAGGAAGGAGCGCAGAAACCCGCTCGCCGGGAGGCCGAAGCCGCGCAGGCAGTGCGAGCGGAAGACAACCCGCTCGCCCTCCTCCGGCGCCAGCGAGATCTCCCTCGCGGGCGCCAGGCGGACCTGTACGCGGTCAGCGCCGGGCAGGCGCCGGGTCTGGCGGAGGAACTCCACGTGGTCTTCATGGACGTTGGAGCCGTCCCACGAGCTTGACAACGCCATGGGAGCGAGGCGGTGTGGAGCGCGACGGCGCTGAGACGGGAAGCTGCGACGGCAGCGAGAGGAAGAAGACGAGGGTTAGGAGGGGCGGAGCGGGAGGGAGCGTGCGAACCTTTGTCGCTCTCCCTCCTCCCCCTACTTATAGGCTCACGTGGCGGAGCCGAGGAGGCACGGCGTGGGGAAGCGTGGGGATCGATCGTGCCCCCTCCCCACGTCCCGCGATTATCGAGCCTTAACAGCAAAACGAAACCGCCTCGAGAAGGCGAGCGGCCCCTGTGGGCCATGGAAGATCCGCGCCTGGACCGAGGCTCGCGAGTGGCGGGCCCCGGCCTGCGGCAGCGTCCCGTCGCGCGCGTGCGCTCGCAGGATCCCGCTGCCACGTGGCCGCGGGGGGTGGGGGGGCCCGTAGTCAGCACGCAGGTCCCCCCTCCTCCCGCCTGTAAGACGCGGGGATCTTTGAAGTCGGCATACGCCCGCAAAGCCGGCCCTTCAGGATGGGAAGCTGACCAAGCTTCTTGTCCCCCTGCTCACCTCGGAGCTCAATCAGCTTCGGGGACTACTGTCGGAGTAAATAGCCACGGGTAGCCTAGCCGGCTCCCCCTGGCCCTTCTGAAAAAGTTACGAGCCCGCCCGGCCCTCAAGAATCCAAGACATGGGGCCACCTACCCCTAGCTGGCCGCAACCCAGGCCGGCTTTCGGAAGGTGGTCCGACTTTAGCCCTCATGAGAAGGCCGACTCCAAGAAGCCGGCCATGAGAAGGCCGACTCCGAGAAGCCGGCTCCCCATAAAGCAGTCAAGACCATACACACAAAGTTTGTGCCCACCTAACGGCGGAGCGACGGGGCGTGGCTACAGTAAAGCCTGCCACCCCCGAATTCCAGAGCACGCCTGGCATGGCACGCCGTACGAGCCAGACACGACACGTCTGGCGCGACACTGTTTCCATGTTGACCCTGGCGTCACCCACGACGAGCCGTCAGCGTGGCCCACAGACGGTGCCCCCCCTTTTGAGCAGAGAGACGCCCGGAGGCGGCCATGCCTCCAATTAGTCGGCCCAAGACAGAGCCGGCTCCCCGCAGCCGGCTTGCCGCCTTCCTCGAAGAGAACGCCCCATTAAGGAGACAAGACGCGGTAAGGCTACAGAGATCGCCTACCCGGCGGCGGTACTGTAGCCACGCTTACCACGATGAAGCTCACGTTGATGAGATAAAGCCACAGTAACCAGCCGCCGACCAAGCCCTGGACAGTGGGGCCTGCCTGTCGACCAAGGGGCCGGCAGCCGGTGGGACCCACCAGTCGGCGGGCCCCAGCAGCCGGCGCAGAAGCCGGCGAGCACGGTCACAGACGGCTGGGCCCCGTGCCCAGTCGGATTACCATTGTACCCCCGGGGGGTAGGCCTATATAAACCCCCCCGGAGCACCCATGCAAAGGGTTGGACCCCCTGCTAGTTCTAGACACCACACAAGGAGAAGAGGCAGGCTAGCCGTGCCCTTCTTCCTCCTCCCCCCAAACAGCTCAAGGAGCGTTGTGTAGCTACTTGATTCATCTAGTGAGCATGCGGAGACCCCGCAGAGCAACCGTAGGGGTGTTATCTCCACGGAGAGCCCCGAAGCTGGGTAAGATCCGCCGGCGTGCATGTCTTCGCCTTATCCCGTTTCCAGGTACCGGCGATGTCTTACTGGCTCCCACAATGATAAGCCACCCGTTGGCATATGTCGCACCTACCACCCGACAAACATCGTGTTCCCTGCCTCCTGTTACCATCCGGCCTAGACGCACAGTTCGGGACCCACTACCCGAGATCCTCCGGTTTTGACACCGACATTGGTGCTTTCATTGAGAGTTCCTCTTTGTCGTCGCCTTTAGGCCCGATGGCTCCTTTGATCATCAACAACGATGCGGTCCAGGGTGAGACTTTGCTCCCCGGACAGATATTCGTCTTCGGCGGCTTCGTTCTGCGGGCCAATTCGCTCGGCCACCTGGAGCAGATCGAAAGCTACGCCCCTAGCCATCAAGTCAGGTTTGGAAGCTTAAACTACACGGCTGACATCCGCGGAGACTTGATCTTCGACGGACTCGAGCTACGGCCAAGCGCGTCGCACTATCTCGAGAGGCATGATCTAGCTCTGCCCCCAGACAGTGTCATGGAGGCCGCAAACGCATCGGTTCCGACCGCTAACTCGGAGCCTATTGCACCAATCGAGGATGAGCGGTTGGACGTCACCTCGGGGGCTGCGATCCCAAAAGCGATCGAGCCGAACGCTAGCCCCGCACTCTGCACGACCCGTGACTCCGAGGATCCAGACTCCTCCCCGGACTCCGAACCCCCCGCGCCCCTGCCAATCGAATCCGATTGGGCGCCGATAATGGAGTTCACCGTCGCAGACATCTTTCAGCGTTCGCCTTTTGGCGACATCCTGAATTCTCTTAAGTCTCTCTCTTTATCAGGAGAGCCCTGGCCGGACTACGGTCAGCGAGGGTGGGATATGGGCGATGAGGAAATTCAAAGCCCACCCACCACCCACGTTGTAGCTACTGTCGACGATCTAGCCGACATGCTTGACTTCAGCTCCGAAGACATCGACGGCATGGACGATGATGTAGGAGACGAACAGGAACCAGCACCTGTAGGGCGCTGGAAGGCCACCTCGTCATATGACATATATATGGTGGATACTCGAAAAGATGGAGATGGCAATGGAACAGGGGGGGATGACGCCCCCAAGAAACAGCCAAAGTGCTGGCGTCAGCGGCGCCGCTCTAAATCCCGCCAAAGCAAAAACGGTGATTTCGGCACGGGAGATAATACTACCCCGGATAGCACCGAAGAACACCCACCTCAGCAAGATTCGGCACAGGAAGATGGAGAAGCCAGCCCTCATGAGAGAGCGGCAGACCGAGAGGTCGAGGATGATAACTATACGCCTCCCTCCGAAGACGAGGCAAGCCTCGATGACGACGAATTCGTCATACCATCAAACCCCACCGAACAAGAGCATTTTAAACACAGGCTTTTAGCTACGGCAAGCAGCCTCGAGAAAAAGCAGCAACAGCTTAGAGCTACCCAAGATTTGCTAGCTGACAGATGGACTGAAGTCCTTGCGGCCGAAGAGTATGAACTCGAACGCCCCTCCAAGAGTTACCCGAAGCGCAGGCCGCTACCCCGATCAGAGGAGGAAGCACCTACATCACCATCACATGACATGGCAGACCGGCCACCTCACGGCCGCGACAAAGAGGCCTCTCGGTCCTCCACCCAAGCCATGCCCCGACGCCGCTCAACTAAGGCACGGGAAAATGCGCCCGACCTGCGAGACATACTGGAGGATAAGGCAAGACAAACAAGATCGACCTACGGATCGCGCAGGCGCCCTACGGCATGTGACAATGATCTTCACTTCGGATACAACAAATCCGGCCGGGCCGAACACAACAGACATAGCTCTTCCGAGCTGCGTCGTGATATAGCCCAGTACAGAGGCGCCGCACACCCGCTATGCTTCACGAATGAAGTAATGGATCATAAAATTCCAGAGGGTTTCAAACTCGTAAACATCAAATCATACGATGGCACAACAGATCTGGCGGTATGGATCGAGGATTATCTCCTTCACATCCACATGGCACGCGGCGATGATCTACACGCCATCAAATACCTCCCGCTCAAACTTAAAGGACCGGCCCGACATTGGCTTAACAGCTTGCCAGCAGACTCAATCGATTCTTGGGAGGACCTGGAAGCCGCATTCCTCGACAACTTCCAGGGCACTTACGTGCGACTGCCGGATGCCGACGACTTAAGCCACATAATTCAGCAGCCAGGGGAATCGGCCAGACAATTCTGGACATGGTTCCTAACAAAGAAAAACCAGATAGTCGACTGTCCGGACGCAGAGGCCCTAGCAGCCTTCAAGCATAACATCCGCGACGAGTGGCTTGCCCGGCACCTGGGACAGGAAAACATGAAATCCATGGCAGCCCTCACGACACTCATGACCCGCTTTTGCGCGGGAGAAGATAGCTGGCTAGCTCGTAGTAACAACTTATCAAAGAACCCTGGTAATTCGGATACCAAGGACAAAAGTGGCAGGACATGTCGGAATAAGCAAAAACGCCGTGAAGACACGGCAGTCAATTCCGGATTCAAAGGCTATAAATCCGGTCAGCGGAAAAAGCCATTCAAAAAGAATACTCAGGGCCCGTCCAGTTTGGACCGAATACTCGATCGCTTGTGCCAGATACATGGCACCCCCGAAAAGCCAGCCAATCACACTAACAGGGATTGTTGGGTGTTCAAGCAGGCAGGAAAGTTAAGGGCCAAAAACAGAGACAAGGGGCTGCACAGCGACGACGAGGAGCCCAAGCCGCCGAACAACAATGGACAGAAGGGCTTCTCCCCACAAGTGCGGACGGTGAATATGATATACGCAACCCACATTACCAAGAGGGAGCGGAAGCGTGCGCTATGGGACGTATACGCGATAGAGCCAGTCGCCCCGAAGTTCAACCCATGGTCCTCCTGCTCGATCACTTTTGATCGAAGGGACCATCCCACTAGCATCCATCATGGCGGCTTCGCCGCATTGGTTCTCGACCCAATCATCGACGGATTTCATCTCACAAGAGTCCTCATGGACGGCGGCAGTAGTCTGAACCTGCTTTATCAGGATACAGTGCGGAAAATGGGCATAGATCCCTCAAGGATTAAGCCCACAAGAACGACCTTTAAAGGCGTTATACCAGGTGTAGAAGCCAACTGTACAGGCTCAGTAACACTTGACGTGGTCTTCGGATCCCCGGACAATTTCTGAAGCGAAGAGTTAATCTTCGATATAGTCCCGTTTCGCAGTGGCTATCACGCCCTGCTCGGATGAACCGCATTTGCAAAGTTCAATGCGGTGCCGCACTACGCATATCTCAAGCTCAAGATGCCAGGCCCTCGAGGAGTAATTACGGTCAACGGAAACACCGAACGCTCCCTCCGTACGGAGGAGCATACGGCGGCTCTCGCAGCGGAGGTACAAAGTAGCCTTCTCAGGCAATTCTCCAGTCCGGCCATTAAGAAGTCAGACACTGCCAAGCGCGCCCGGAGTAACCCACAGCAGGAACGCCTGGCACACTCTGAGCAAGCGTAGCAATGCGGCCCCAACCCCAGCTGTCGCGACATAGCGAAACCAGTACCTCGCGTACATAACTACGCCCTTGAAATACCATGGGCACAGGGGAAGGGGCACAATAATGGCATGCCCAAAATACGGCTTAAAACGTACTAGGGGCTGCCGGATTCTTTTTTTAATTTTTTTACTTTTTTCTTACTTTCAGGACTCCATACTTCGGACGACCTGTTCGGCAATTCGACTGCCACACAAACGATGCAAGATCCAGGGAGGCAGACAAGCCATGCCGCATTATGGAACCCCCAGGTGGTCTCTATTACGAGCAGTATACCTGTTTTGAATACAATTCCGTGGCCTGCCCCTGGCTAGGACATGTTAAATAGTCCAATATCTTTACCTTATAATACCACCTGTATCGTTCTGCTCTGACAGCATCCTTTATATAAACAATGCATAGCTTTTGTCTATTTTCTGCATTACTCTCTTTTATATATGTTCATTAATGACATGTTGCACCCGTACACTGTGGTACGGCAAGTACGCCAGGGGCTTCAGTACCCTTTAATATGGTGTGAGAAGTCCGTACACTTTCACAAGTGCGGCACCCCGAACTTATAGCACTATATGCATTGGCTCCGAATCATGATTTGGGTCAATAGTTGGGTTTGCCCGGCTCCTATGTTTTGGTGCCTTACGTTCCGCTATATCGGCTAAGGTAGCACTAGGAGAACCACTGCGATTGTGCCCCGGTTGAGCTGGGTTAAGCACCTCAGTGGAGAAAGCTAAAACTGACTGTCATGATGAGGCGAGATACCGGTCGCTGTTCGAGAGACTTTCGAGTCCCTAAAGACTCATGCCGCTTCGAGCGAGGAGCCAGATTTGTCCGGCCAAGGCGTGGATAGTGCCCCGAACTCGGTCTTCCGATCTAGGGGCTTCGCCGAAATTTAAAATTATAAAGTTCTATGGCTAAGTGAGAGTGTTCAAGCATTATAGTCCGATTGCTTGGTTCGTTGTGCTGAGCGCCTCCCTCGAAGGACCCAACTATGGGAAAAAGAGCGCTCAGGTTTATCCCGAACACCCCAGCACTAGTGGCATGGGGCAGAAGCCGACGACTGGCCATCTCTCAATTTTTTGATAAACGGCCGCACAGAAAATAATATTTTAAATTCAACAAGCATTGCTTAAGTGCCTATGAACAAGTTTTCAGCGCACAGGATAAAAACGAGCGAGTTTATTCAAAAATTACATCCTTGGTACATTCATTCGCCACAAGGCGGGCACCCGCAAGAACATCCTTGTAATAGTTCTCGGGCTTGCGATGCTCCTTCCCTGGCGGCGGCCCGTCCTTCACAAGCTTCTCACCGTCCAGCTTACCCCAGTGCACCTTTGCACGGGCAAGGGCCCGACGGGCACCTTCGATGTAGACGGAGCGCTTGAGGACCTCGAGCCTTGGACAGGCCTCCACCAGCCGCCGCACCAGCCCGAAGTAGCTCCCAGGCAGGGCCTCTCCAGGCCACAGCCGAACTATGAAGCCCTTCATGTCGGCCGCCTTGTGGAGCTCGACCAGCTGTTTCAGCTGGTCGCTCAAGGGCACAGGGTGTCTGGCCTCAGCATACTGAGACCAGAACACCTTCTCCGTCGAGCTGCCCTCTTCAGCTCGGTAGAATGCGGCGGCGTTGGATACGCTGCGGGGAAGATCTGCGAATGCCCCTGGAGAACTCCGGATTCGGGTAAGTAACAAGTAGTTTACTTTTATATTTCTGCTTTGCATAAAGAATGCCTTACCCGCTGCTATCTTCTTCATCTCCTCCAACTCTTGGAGGGCCTTTTGGGCTTCGGCCTTGGCAGACTTGGCAGTCTCAAGGGCCGCCGCGAGCTCGGACGCTTGGGTCTTTGACTCAAGCTCCAAACTCTCATGTTTTTTCATGAGAGCCTGAAGCTCTTGCTGCACCTCGCCGACCTGAGCCCCAAGTTTCTCTCGCTCGGTGTGCTCCACGGCCGTTTTCTTTTCGGCCTCGGACAGCACCTGCTTGAGGGTCGCCACCTCAATCATGGCCCCTATAATAAGAAGTGCAATCCTGTTATTTTTTGCAATCACGCCTCTCTATAGGCACTTTTTCTGTAAGGTATTTCCTACCTTCTTTTTCCTCGAGCTGCCGCTTGGCAAGGCCGAGCTCTTGCTCGGTCTGCTTGAGGTCCTGTTTCAGGACACCCACCTCCGTAGTCAGTGCGGCGGTGGATAGCAGCGAAGCCTGCACACGCATATTGACTCTTTATTGTTAGACTCCTGCGAAATTTACTAGATCCTCTATTTGGCTTTTCTTTCCGAACGCCAAACAGAGCATCAGGGGTTACTTTCTATGCGGTACTATTTTTATATATGTTTACTTACCTCGAAGCCTGTTAGAAGGCTAGCGCAAGCTTCAGTCAGTCCGCTCTTGGTGGACTGAACCTTCTGCATCACCGTACTCATAATAGTACGGTGCTCCTCGTCGATGGAGGCGCCGTCAAGCACCTCAAGCAGATTGTCCGGCACCTCCGGTTGGACGGAGGCCGCCGGCTCAGAAGGCTTGCTCCTCTTGGAAGGAGTTCACCTACCATAGTCCGAAACTGTTGAAGATTCCGGCGCGGTGTACGGCACAAAGCCGGACTTGGAGCCCTGGGGGTCTTGTCCCCTTTACTCCTGGGGTCCGGGAGGTCACCTTGCGGCTCCTCCAGGACCACCTCCTCCTGCCCCGGAGCTCGTTGCGACGCCACTTCGGCATCGTCCGCAGTGCGGGGGGAGACAGCGGGCGGAACTGAGTTCACGTCCGTTGAATCCAGGGAGCCGCTCGACGACTCGTTGAGTTCGGCCCGGGGCGGGCTGCATAATTATGTTCGACATTAGGGAAAGCTGTGCGACAAAGGAACGTCATGACTTACTCTGATATCCGAATACTTACGATTTCGCCGGACGCTTGGCCCTATCTAGCCACTCCTCTTCGTCCTCTTCGGCGTCGGGGGAGAGTTCGGCGGAGGGGTCTTCCTCTTCCTGGACCCTTCGGCCTCCCCCGTTGGGGCGGCCTTCCTTTTCTTTCCTCCCCCCGCTGAGGGGGAGAGTTTTCTTCTTCCTCCTCCTCGTTCTCACGGGAGGAGAGCGTCTCGGACTCGTCGGATGACGAGTCCGACACCACCACATTACGGGCACTCTTTCGAGTCCTCGTGGCCTTCTTCTACGGCACCACATAAGGCACCGGAACCAGCAGCTTCACTAGGAGAGCAGGGGCTGGGTCTTCGGGCAAGGGAGCCAGACAGTTAATCGATCCGGACTGCGCCTGCCAAGCCTGTCAAAGGTGAGGGAGTTTAGATCCCGCATAGAGTCAGACTATGAAAAAACCTAACATCCTGTAAAAGGTGAAAATAGCTTACCTCGCTAGCGTGACGCCGCGAGCTGTATTCGCGGTCCCCGGAAGCGGATGCGGGAGCCTCGGCGCCTTTGGTTATAACCTTCCAGACGTCTTCATACGTCGTGTCGAAGAGCCTGTTAAGGGTTTGGTGCTGCGCCGGGTCGAACTCCCACAGATTGAAGTCCCGTTGTTGATACGGGAGGATTCGGCGGACGAGCATAACCTGGACTACATTGACGAGCTTGATCGGCTTGCTCACCAGGGACTGGATGCATGTCTACAGTCCGGTCACCTCTTTTTTGTCGCCCCATGACAGGCCTGTCTCTTTCCAGGACATAAGCCGCGTGGGGGGTCCGGAACGGAACTCGGGGGCTGTGATCCATTTCGGATCGCACGGCTTGGTGATGTAAAACCACCACGATTGCCACCCCTTCAGGGTCTCGACGAAGGAGCCCTCGAGCCATAGGACGTTGGCCATCTTGCCCGCCATGGCGCCTCCGCACTCCGCCTGGCTACCGCGCACCACCTTGGGCTTGATGTTGATGGTCTTGAGCCAGAGGCCGAAATGAGGGCGGATGCGGAAGAAAGCCTCACACACGACGATAAACGCCGAGATGTTGAGGACGAAGTTCGGGGCCAGATCGTGGAAATCTAGGACATAGTAAAACATGAGCCCCGGGACAAATGGGTGGAGTGGAAAACCCAGTCCGCGGAGGAAGTGGGGAAGGAATACTACCCTCTCATGGGGCCTTGGGGTGGGGAGAAGCTGCCCCTCCTCGGGAAGCTGGTGCGCGATGTCTTTGGACAAGTATCCGGCCTTCCTTAGCTTTTTGACATGGCCCTCCGTGACGGAGGAGACCATCCACTTGCCTCCCGCTCTGGACATTACTGGAGAAGGTTGAGGTGGGAAGTGCGGGCTTGGGCGCTGGAGCTCGAGTGCGCAGGAGATGGATAGGCAAAGGAGGAAGAAGGCGTAGGTCAATAGGTGGATCCTTATCCCCTTATATGGGCAGATGCGGTTGTGCGTCCCCACCTGCCTAGTAAAACTCGCTTGCCTCCGAAGCGCCGTGATAAGTGGCGTGATTGGATTACCCACGTCCGTATTGATGAGAATCCCGTAAAGGGGGTACACGATCTCTGCTTTGACAAGACATGCCAAGGAAACCGCCTCGCGAAACATGCTGAGGTGGAAAAGTAAAAACGATTTGAGTAAAGGACTTGGCCGTAGTGTGATGACGCACTGCGGAATACGTCAGCAGATTTGATTTGTGTTTATATCATTCTCTCTATGGCAATATGTGGAAACTTATTTTGCAGAGCCGGACACTACTCTTGGTGTTTACAATCTTCTATGAAGGACTTGGAGGAGGAACCCGCCTTGCAATGTCGAAGACAATTTGCGCGCCGGACTCGTCGTCATTGAAGCCTGGTTCAGGGGCTACTGAGGGAGTCCTGGATTAGGGGGTGTTCGGGTAGCCGGACTATACCTTCAGCCGGACTCCTGGACTATGAAGATACAAGATTGAAGACTTCGTCCTGTGTCCGGATGGGACTTTCCTTGGCGTGGAAGGCAAGCTTGGCGATGCGGATATTCAAGATATCCTACCATTGTGACCGACTTTATGTAACCCTAACCCTATCCGGTGTCTATATAAACCAGAGGGTTGTAGTCCGTAGGCAATCAACTCCATATACAACAATCATACCATAGGCTAGCTTCTAGGGTTTAGCCTCCTTGATCTTGTGGTAGATCTACTCTTGTACTACCCATATCATCAATATTAATCAAGCAGGACGTAGGGTTTTACCTCCATCAAGAGGGCCCGAACCTGGGTAATACATCGTGTTCCCTGCCTCCTGTTACCATCCGGCCTAGACGCATAGTTCGGGAACCACTACCCGAGATCCGCCGATTTTGACACCGACAGCGTATGTGAAATGTCAAGCATGATATTACATGCTAAGTATGTTCTTAACATGTTAATACTCTATGTTAAACCTTCATTGGTTGGATCTGACAATGGTGTCGTTCACATAGCATTCCCTTATTGAAGGCATTGTATGGAGTTTACTCAGACTCCTCTTCGGGATAAAAACGCATGATCTGGTCTCATTGATTGGGTCCAGCGATGGAAAAGCTGGTGCATTGTTGGAGAACCTATCCTAACACATGTCGTTGTTGTTGCTATCGTTTACTGTAGTTGTTCCATTGATCACTTCGCACCTTCCTTTTGTAATAATTTGTGTGTGCATCCTCAATGTCTTTAGTAGCTCTTGAGTCGTGTGTTGCTGTAGAGGTCAGATGTAATCGATATCTTTTCAATATAAATATTTTCTCTTTATAAAAACAATCACAATTCAATCTTATTAATTCCTTTTGGTGTGGGCAATTGTGGGGGCAAATTAGTAGCCTACTAGACTCGCACACACTTTACACATGGATTGCACATATCGGTTTGACATATGAGTGGGATGTATTCAAACGCATCATAAACAATCACATAATTAGCATCAAATTGTTTAGTTCTACAACAAGAAACACTTCAGGTAACGCATGAATGCCTGGTCGAAGAAGTGCGAATCAAGTGACCCCTACCCAATCCTCTAATCTAGATGGGGTATAAATTGGACCACAGATGTTTCCATACCTTTCTTGTTTATTGGACCATAGATGTTTCCATATCTTTCCTATAAATTTTCCTATTCACCATAGATGTTGCCATACATTTCTTCTTTATTGGACCATTAACAATACATTGACTTTTGGGTTGTTCAACATACTAGCAACTCGACCCACATGTAAGCGCTCAAGTGAATTAATTTGGATATCCTTTATTTGATTATGATCCACTTAGGAGCACAGGAGAAATGTACAAATCATCAAGCAATTGTACTCAATCTCCACATTATCCTCACTTTCATCCTGCTCATCGGGCTAAATAGCTTCCTCAGATTATGATACCCCACAATCAGAGTCTAAGGTCATAGTTAGGGGTACATGTGCAATTTCCCCTCTCTAATGACAACCCTATGTCATTGGAGCGTCTTCGAAAGAAAGTCGAATGTATTAATAATTTCTTTTTAGGAAAACTTTTGCTTTTATTTATTTTTATTTTGATTTTGTTTTTGTTTACGGTTTAGTTTACTAATGATAATTAGGCAGGGTTTGAGCAATTTGCTTTTTTTCCCACCGTGATGTCAATTCGATGGAAAAGGAGAAGAAAAATAATTGAGGCCGCTGAACTTTCAGTATTGTGATGCATAATCACCCCCAATTTTGATAGTTGCAAGTAATTTCCATCGATTCCCCTTGTTCTGTGTGTCGCTGTGTGTGACACCGTCATTGCTACACTCTCCTTGCACTAGACCTCTGGCCTCCTGGCATGGCGTGGCGGCATCGCCTCGCCACGATTCTCACTAAATAGTGCGCCGCATGTGAAGCCCTCGCTCAATGCTTCGTCATGGCTACTCTCTCCTGTCTCCCGACGACTCTGCATCATTCACTCTGTGGCACCACTCTGGTGCCCAGATGGTGTTCGACGAAATGGCTATGAGGCCAATACTGGTCCTCAGGAGGGCCGACCATGTTAGCGAGGAGCCAGTCTCCCGCGTCAACACCGGTGGCCGGTTGCTGTTCGACGGAATGACCGTGAGTCCAACACTGGTTCTCGCGACGTCCGTCTGACGACGTGAGGTCAGCCTGTCATTCCCAGTCTCGTTGGTTCTCTCTCCCTTTGGTTAACTCCTGTTGTTACATACGACTAGAAACTGGTAGTTGCCTCATTTAGTTAGCACATATGCTGTTTAGCTGGCAATTTAGGGCGTTTGATTGGCTTACTCAACCTTCTGTGAATTGTGATGGACCTTTATGCCATGATATTTTCATTTCTTATATTACTACCCATTTTATGCAAGCCATTTTGCCACGGCAAGCCTTGCTGATAGGAGAAGAGCAGGGTCAAAGAAAGTTGCTGAGCAAAGCCAAGATCAACCATCATCTCCGTGATGCATGAAAACATCAGCCGCACTGACTTTCCAGGACCATCTGGATCAGTGTGGAATCCTATCCTTTCACAAGATGGAGGTGGAGTAGATTAGCAGACTATGTAGATGGCTCGGTCGAGGCCTCCGGCTTTAGATGTTAGGCTTAGGTGAGAGGTCTGGGTATGTGGCCCGGCTTGCACCCCTTCATCATATGGATAGGAGCAGCGGCAGATGTTTCCAAGATGGCGGATTCAGGCATATTGTTGTTCTACTTTGTAAGGTCCTCGAGAATAATCAATAAAATGGCCGCATGCATCTTCCAGATGCAGAGGCCAGGGGTCATCCTCCTTTTCTAAAAAAAGAGATTACTAAACCATGATCATAGCCTTTTGTCAGTGAAGATACTGGTGCTTGATGAGGTTGTCTCAGATGTCAGCGAAGAGGATTGGGCCAAGTTCTGTTCAACTTTGCCAAGCACGAATAGTGGAAGCAAGGTCATCATCTGTCGGCTTACAAGTTTAGGGCGACTCGGAACCGTGAAGCCGGTCTTCCTCATCACCTTGAAGTATGAGGAGTTCAGCTACCTCTTCAAGACACTCACATTCGGGAGCGCAAACCCAGCGCAGCACCCACGGTTGGCATGAATAGTAGACGAACTGGCTAGGGAGTTCCGGACGGAATGGTCGCTAGTCTCAACCAACATATTCATGGATGTGATTAGAAGGAATCTAGATGTTCATTTTTGTCTCGGCCTGCTGAGCAAGCTAAGATGATTTGCTGAGAGGAACCTCTCTATGTTTGGGGAGCACCCGAGGTTTCTCGTTGAGAGACGTCGATAGATAGGCATGACAGACTTCGTCTTGCATCCAGCTGCTTCTTCGCTCCGCATGGTGCTGATGTCTACTACACAACCTTCTTCTTGTAGACATGGTTGGGACTCCAAGTGCAGAGGTTTGTAGGACAGTAGCAAATTTCTCTCAAGTGGATGACCTAAGGTTTATCAATCCGCAGGAGGCGTAGGATGAAGATGGTCTCTCTCAAGCAACCCTGCAACCAAATAACAAAGAGTCTCTTGTGTCCCCAACACACCCAATACAATGGTAAATTGTATAGGTGCACTAGTTCGGCGAAGAGAGGGTGATGCAAGTGCAATATGGATAGTAGATAATGTTTTTTATAATCTGAAAATATAAAAACAGCAAGGTAACTAATGATAAAAGTGAGCATAAACGGTATTGCAATGCGTTGAAACAAGGCCTAGGGTTCATACTTTCGCTAGTGCAAGTTCCCTCAACAATAATAACATAACTGGATCACATAACTATCACTCAACATGCAACAAAGAGTCACTCCAAAGTCACTAATAGTGGAGAACGAACGAAGAGATTATGATAGGGTACGAAACCACCTCAAAGTTATTCTTTACAATCAATTCGTTGGGCTATTCCTATAAGTGTCACAAACAGCCCTAGAGTTCATACTAGAATAACACCTTAAGACACAAATCAACCAAAACCCTAATGTCACCTAGATACTCCAATGTCACCTCAAGTATCCGTGGGTATGATTATACGATATGCATCACACAATCTCAGATTCATCTATTCAACCAACACATAGAACCTCAAAGAGTGCCCCAAAGTTTCTACCAAAGAATCACGACGAAAACGTGTGCCAACCCATATGCATAGGTTCATGGGCGGAACCCGCAAGTTGATCACCAAAACATACATCAAGTGAATCACGTGGTATCCCATTGTCACCACAGATACGCACGGCAAGACATACATCAAGTGTTCCCAAATCTTTGAAGACTTAGTCCGATAAGATAACTTCAAAGGGGAAACTCAATCCATTACAAGAGAGTAGAGGGGAAGAAGACATCATAAGATCCAACTATAATAGAAAAGCTCACGATACATCAAGATCGTATCACCTCAAGAACTCGAGAGAGAGAGATCAAACACATAGCTACTGGTACATACCCTCAGCCCCGAGGGAGAACTACTCCCTCCTCGTCATGGAGAGCACCGGGATGATGAAGATGGCCACCGGAGAGGGATTCCTCCCTCCGACAGGGTGCCGAAACAGGTCTAGATTGGTTTTCGGTGGCTACGGAGGCTTCTGGCGGCGGAACTCCCGATCTATTCTGCTCCCCGATTGTTTTAGGGTATATGGAGAATATAGGCGGAAGAAGTACGCCAGAGGGGCCCATGAGGGTGGAGGGCGCGCCCAGGGGGGGTGGGCACGCCCCCCTACCTCGTGGCCTCCTTGAAGCTTCCCTTACGTGGAATCCAAGTCTCCCGGGTTGCTTTTGTTCCAAAAATAAGTTCCGTGAAGTTTCAGGTCAATTGGACTCCGTTTGATTTTCCTTTTCCGCGATACTCTAAAACAAGGAAAAAACAGAAACTGGCACTGGGCTCTGGGTTAATAGGTTAGTCCCAAAAATCATAGAAAATAGCATATAAATGCATATAAAACATCCAAGGTTGATAATATAATAGCATGGAATAATAAAAAATTATAGATACGTTGGAGACGTATCAGCACCCCCAAGCTTAATTCCTGCTCGTCCTCGAGTAGGTAAATGATAAAAACAGATTTTTTGATGTGGAATGCTACCTAACACATTTATCCATGTAATTCTCTTTATTGTGGCAAGAATATTCAGATCCATAAGATTCAAGATAAAAGTTTAATATTGACATAAAAATAATAATACTTCAAGCATACTAACCAAGTAATCATGTCTTCTCAAAATAACATGGCCGAAGAAAGCTATCCCTACAAAATCATATAGTCTGGCTATGCTCTATCTTCACCACACAAAATATTTAAATCATGCACAACCCCAATGCCAAGCCAAGCAATTGTTTCATACTTTTGATGTTCTCAAACTTTTTCAATCTTCATGCAATACATGAGCGTGAGCCATGGACATAGCACTATAGGTGGTATAGAATGGTGGTTGTGGAGAAGACAAAAAGGGAAAAGATAGTCTCACATGAACTAGGCGTATCAACAGGCTATGGAGACGCCCATCAATAGATATCAATGTGAGTGAGTAGGGATTGCCATGCAACGGATGCACTAGAGCTATAAGTGTATGAAAGCTCAAGAAAAGAAACTAGTGGGTGTGAATCCAACTTGCTTGCGCACGAAGACCTAAGGCATTTTGAGGAAGCCCATCATTGGAATATACAAGCCAAGTTCTATAATGAAATATTCCCACTAGTATATGAAAGTGACAACATAGGAGACTCTCTATCATGAAGATTATGGTGCTACTTTGAAGCACAAGTGTGGTAAAAGGATAGTAGCATTGTCCCTTCTCTCTTTTTCTCTCATTTTTTATATATTTTTTATTTTTTTATTTGGGCCTTCTCTTTTTTTATGGCCTCTTTTTTTATTTGGGCTTCTTTGGCCTATTTTTTTTCGTCCGAAGTCTCATCCCAACTTGTGGGGGAATCATAGTCTCCATCATCCTTTCCTCACTGGGACAATGCTCTAATAATGATGATCATCACACTTTTATTTTCTTACAACTCAAGAATTACAACTTGATACTTAGGACATGATATGACTCTATATGAATGCCTCCGGCGGTGTACCGGGATGTGCAATGACTCATGAGTGACATGTATGGAAGAATTATGAACGGTGGCTTTGCCACAAATACAATGTCAACTACATGATCATGCAAAGCAATATGACAATGATGATGTGTGTCATGATGGTGGAAAGTTGCATGGCAATATATCTCGGAATGGCTATGGAAATGCCATAATAGGTAGGTATGATAGCTGTTTTGAGGAAGGTATATGGTGGGTTTATGGTACCGGCAAAAGTTGCACGGTACTAGAGAGGCTAGCAATGGTGGAAGGGTGAGAGTGCGTATAATCCATGGACTCAACATTAGTCATAAAGAACTCACATACTTATTGCAAAAATCTATTAGTTATCGAAACAAAGTACTACGCGCATGCTCCTAGGGGGATAGATTGGTAGGAAAAGACCATCGCTCATCCCCGACCACCACTCATAAGGAAGACAATCAATAAATAAATCATGCTCCGACTTCATCACATAACGGTTCACCATACGTGCATGCTAAGAGAATCACAAACTTCAACACAAGTATTTCTAAAATTCACAACTAATCAACAAGCATGAATCTAATATCACCATCTTCATGTCGCAAAACAATCATCAAGTATCAAACTTCTCATAGTATTCAATGCACTTTATATGAAAGTTTTTATTATATCCCTCTTGGATGCCCATCATATTAGGACTAGTTTCATAACCAAAGCAAACTACCATGCTGTTCTAAAGACTCTCAAAATAATATAAGTGAAGCACGAGAGTTCATCTATTTCTTCAAAATAAAACCACCATCGTCCTCTAAAAAGATATAAGTGAAGCACTAGAGCAAATGACAAACTACTCTGAAAGATATAAGTGAAGATCAATGAGTAGTCGAATAATTATGCAACTATGTGAAGACTCCCTAACATTTAAGAATTTCAGATCTTGGTATTTTATTCAAACAGCAAGGAAAACATAATAAAATGACATCTAAGAATAGCAAACGTCATGTGAAGAAGCAAAAACTTACGATCAGCCGATACTAACCGATAGTTGTTGAAGAAGAAAGGTGGGATGCCAACCGGGGCATCCCCAAGCTTAGACGCTTGAGACTTCTTGAAATATTATCTTGGGGTGCCTTGGGCATCCCCAAGCTTGAGCTTTTGTGTCTCCTTAATTCCTCTCATATCACGGTCTCCCTAAATCTCAAAAGCTTCATCCACACAAAACTCAACAAGGACTCGTGAGATAAGTTAGTATAAACCATTGCAAAAACCTTATCATACTCTACTGTAGAAAATCACTAAAATTATTATTCAACATTGCATACTAAATGCCTCTGCATATTTAATAGTCCTATCCTCAAATAGAATCATTAAAGAAGCAAACATATGCAAACAATGCAAACATAACATCAATCTGCCTAAACAGGACAGTCTGTAAAAAATGCAGCAACATCCATACTTCCCTAGCTCCAAAAATTATGAAAGAAAATTCCCACTGTAGTAAATTTATCAGAGCTTAATATGCAAAAGGTTTGAACATTTTATCACATTATGAATTTTCTAGGGAATTATTGCAGCAGCGGTAAACTTTCTGTTTTCAAACAGCAACATGTGGACTTCTAAAATAGGCATAGTAAAGGCTATCAATGCCACTTTTATTGAAATAAAAGATGCAAAACATTGTTATAAATAACATCAAGAAAATTCTAACAAAATAAATTAACGCTCCAAGTGAGGGAGTCCTGGATTAGGGGGTGTCCGGATAGCCGGACTATATCTTCGGCCGGACTCCTAGACTATGAAGATACAAGATTGAAGACTTCGTCCCGTGTCCGGAAGGGACTTTCCTTAGCGTGGAAGGAAAACTTGCGATACGGATATGTAGATCTCCTACCATTGTAACCGACTCTGTGTAACCCTAGCTGAGGGAGTCCTGGATTAGGGGGTGTCCGGATGGCCGGACTATACCTTCAGCCAGACTCCTGGACTATGAAGATACAAGATTGAAGACTTCGTCCCGTGTCCGGAAGGGCCTTTCCTTGGCGTGGAAGGCAAGCTTGGCAATACGGATATGTAGATCTCCTACCATTGTAACCGACTTTGTGTAACCCTAACCCTCTCCGGTGTCTATATAAACCGGAGGGTTTTAGTCCGTAGGACAACATACAGAACAACAATCATACCATAGGCTAGCTTCTAGGGTTTAGCCTCTCCGATCTCGTGGTAGATCTACTCTTGTACTACCCATATCATCAATATTAATCAAGCAGGACGTAGGGTTTTACCTCCATCAAGAGGGCCCGAACCTGGGTAAAACTTCGTGCCCCTTGCCTCTTGTTACCATCGGGCCTAGACGCACAGTTTGGGACCCCCTACCCGAGATCCGCCGGTTTTGACACCGACATTGGTGCTTTCATTGAGAATTCCTCTATGTCGTCGCCATCAGGAAGGATGCCTCGCCCCGTCTTTAAAGACGGCAGCATTGCTAAGGGAGCTTTGGCTGTCGTCCAAACCCTCCGGCTAGGTGGTTTTCTTATGACCGCCTATTCGGCTTCTTCGCCGACGATGACCTCTCGAGCCATCGAAAACAATCTACATGTCATCTCGGAACTAGCCGAGCAGTTAGATCCAATGGAGCTCTCCTCCATAAACGAGCTCTTGGATCGCATCGCCGCCCTGTGAGTCGCTACGGATTACGACCAGATTGGGCCTAAACCCGATCTGAGAGAGATTAACTCTCCCCAAGTCACCCATCACGTTGCCGTGGTAGAGGGACAGTGCGGTGACCCTTCATCTATCTTAAGGACTGGCTATGTCCGGATTCCCGATCCCTCCAAGCCGGATACCCGCGGAGGGGAGGATATCACTCAAGACCTGAACTTAGAGTCAGGCGATGGGCTGGATTCATTGGAAAACATCCAGGAATCCAAATTTTCGAGTTCGGAAATTCCTCGGCCTCTGAGCCTCAGATTGGGTGAGGCTTCGGATTTAATTCCACCCACCCACCCGAACATAAGCGATCTATCCCAAATTAGGCAAGAGCCCGATGAAACAGTACATCATTACTGGGCCAGATTCCTCCTGGTTAGGAACAGGATAAGGGACTGCCGCGAGGAAGATGCAATCTCAATCTTCTAGAATAATTGCACGGACAAGGGAATCCTCAACGCCATAAGTCACCGTGATATTACACGCTTCGCTGACATAGCGTCCATTGTACGAAAGTACTGTGCGATGGAAAGCCCCTGGAAAACCGAAATAAAATTTTGGGACAATCCAGCCCTGAATACAAACCCAGTCCAAAATAAAAGGGTGCATCATCGTCAGACACCCGGGTCAAACACCAAAAAGCAAAAACCCTCTACAGGGCATGGAACCGTACTGGAAGGATGGCTTAATGGACCCTGTAAAATTCATAGTACAGAGGACGCCACACCAACTCACAGCCTTAGGGCATGTTGGATACTCCAGCAGGTGGCCAAAATTGGTGAAGATCTCCTAATTCCGGAGGCCACAGAAAGCCACCCCAGAGACACCAATATGGTATTAACAGTCTTAGAGACTTTCGCATCAAATAATATGGGAAAAAAGACACTCCGCAGCCTTGCCGAAGTCTACCAAGTAGCAACAATAAACCCATGGAGTGACACGGCTATTACCTTTAACGCCAGTGATGAACCTAAATTCCGAACAGCCCGAGCACCAGCCGCATTGGTCCTCAGTCCAATAGTGGACGGCTTTCGTCTTACCAAGGTACTCATGGATGGCGGCAGCGGATTGGACCTCATTTATGAGGAAACCCTTAAAAAATGGAAATAGAGTGGAACCGCATTGAGCGAAGCAGCATAACCTTTAGAGGAATAATCCCCAGTCGGGAATCGCGCTGTACAGGAAAAATCACACTAGATGTGGTGTTCGGCACGCCGGATAATTACAAGTCCGAAGAGGTCACGTTCCATGTGGCTCCGTTCAGCAGCGGTGATCACGCTCTGCTAGGGAGGGAAGCGTTTACAATCTTCCAAGCAATACCCCATTACGGGTACATGAAGCTCAAGATGCCCGGGCCTAACGGGATCATCACTCTCGCTAGTGATCCGGACATAGCACTCCGCGCCGAAAACAAGACAGCCGCACTGGCCCTCGAGGCACTATCCGAAGCCCTAGCGGCTGAGGAACTGACTGCGCTGTGCTCTACGGTGAATAGGGACGATGTGGTACTCGACAAAAGATCCAAGTCCACCTCCTTTAAACCGGCAGACAAAATAGTCAAATTCCAGGTCCATCCAACGGACCCCAATAAAACAGCTTCCATCGGGGCACAGTTAAACCCTGATGTAGATGCCGCACTGCGAGAGTTCCTACGAGAGAACTAGGACATTTTTGCCTGGCACCCTTCAGACATGCCAGGAATCCCACGCAGGCTGGCCGAGCACAACTTAAATATCCTAAAAGGATTCAAACCTGTCAAACAAGCTCTTTGGCATTTTTCTGAACCTAAGAGACAGGCCATGGGAGAGGAGCTAGCAAAGCTATTGGAGGCCGGATTCATCAGAGATATAAAACATCCAGACTAGCTAGCAGACCTGGTAATGGTACCAAAGAAGGACAAATCCTGGCGCCCGTGCGTTGATTTTAAAGACCTTAACAAGGCTTGCCCAAAGGATCCCTTCCCCCTCCCCCGCATCGATCAAATTATCGACACTACCGCAGGACACGATTCGTTGTGTTTCCTCGATGCATATTCCGGCTACCATCAAATCAAGATGGCAGAATCAGACCAAGCCGCAACGGCATTTATCACACCATACGGCCCATTCTGCTTCAACACAATGCCCTTTGGGCTCAAAAACGCCGGCGCAACATATCAGCGCATGATTCAGATATGTCTGGCAAACCAGATCGGCAAAACAGTGGAGGCATATGTAGATGATGTGGTCGTCAAAACAAGACATGTCGAATCTCTAGTAGACGACTTGAGGCTCACATTTGATAACCTCCGAACATACGACATCAAGCTCAACCTGGAAAAATGCGTTTTCGGCGTCCTAGCCGGAAAGCTCTTGGGCTTCATTGTATCCGGTAGAGGAATTGAAGAAAATCCAGCCAAGATTTGGGCTCTGTCACAATTGGATATCCCAAAGGACCTCAAAAAAATACAAAAGTTAACCGGATGCGTGGCGGCTCTAAGCCCCTTTATCTCCCGCTTGGGAGAAAAGGCCCTACCCCTTTACCGCCTTCTTCAGCGCACCGAACACTTTGAATGGACAGATGCAGCCACGGCCGGACTCGACAAAATAAAAGCCATATTGGCAACAAACCCAGTCCTGGCCGTGCCAAACATTGGTGAACCAATGCTATTGTACATTGCAGCAACACATCAGGTTGTAAGCACAGTGCTCGTCGTCGAACGAGAAACGGACGGACACAAATTCCCCCTTCAAAAGTCGGTCTATTATGTGTCCACTGTCCTCACTCCGTGCAAATCATGGTACCCGCATTATAAAAAGATTGCATACGCGGTATTCATGGCATCCCGGAAGCTATGACACTACGTTTCAAGAGTGTTCAATAACAGTAGCCTCGGAAGTACCACTTAACGATATTATAAACAACCGTGACGCAATGGGCCGGATTGCAAAATGGGCCATTGAGCTCCTCCCGTTCGACATAACTTATAAGCCACGGTGAGCCATCAAGTTGCAAGTTTTGGTCGCCTTCGTCGCAGAATGGACGGAGGCCGAACTCCCGAAAGAGTATGACACATATTCAAATTGGATCATGCATTTCGACGGCTCCAAGATGTTGGCCGGACTAGGGGCTGGCGTCGTTTTGACGTCCCCCACAGGAGACACAGTTCAATACGTACTCCAGATTATGTACACAGACTCCAACAATGCAGCCGAATATGAGGCCCTTTTACATGGTCTCCGGATGGCAGTATCAATGGGCATTCAACGCCTAGAGGTGCACGGGGACTCGAACCCCGCAATATCCCAAATAAATGCAGACTTCGATGCCAAGGATCCAAAAATGGCAGCTTACCGCAATGTCTTCCTAAAAATGTCAGCTCGGTTCGAAGGGCTTGAATTTCACCATATAGCCCGGGAAAATAATCAGGCGGTAGATGTCCTGGCACGCATCGGCGCAAAACGTGACGTAGTCCCTCCCAACATCTTCTTGGAAAGGCTGTTCAAGCCATCCGTAGTATGGGAAGGGGAGCCGAGCAATAACAGCCCGGACCCAACCGCACTGCCCGACACCGAACATTCGGACACAATCGGAGGCTCTGCCAATGAAATAACACCTTCTGCCCACGTAATAATGGCCATCATCGCCCCGTGGACAGAACCATTCCTCGCCTACCTTACTAGGCAGGAACTCCCCGAGGACCAAAATGAGGCACGCTGCATCGTGCGGCAATCCAAAGCCTAGAAAGTCCACGAGGGAGAGCTTTATTAGAAAAGCACTACCGAAGTCCTTCAAAGGTGCATCTCCGAAGAGGAAGGGCAGAACCTCCTGGCTGAAATTCATGCCGGACTCAGCGGTCATCACGCTGCAGCTCGGTCCCTTGTAAGCAAGGCCTTCCGTACAGGCTTTTATTGGCCGACGGCCTGGGCAGACGCCCAGGACTTAGTCCAATGATGCGTCGGTTGCCAGCTCTTTGCAAACTAAAGCCATATGCCACCCACCGCCCTCCAAACTATCCCCATCACTTGGCCCTTCGCGGTCTGGGGGCTTGACATGGTTGGACCCCTTAAAGGCAGAACCCACAAGCAAAAATACTTACTGGTCATGGTGGATAAGTTCACCAAATGGATAGAAGCCAAACCTGTTAAGACGGCCGAATCCGGACCGGTGATAGACTTTATATCCCGGGTTGTACACCGTTACGGCGCCCCCCACAGCATCATCACTGATAACGGCACGAACTTTACGGCCGACGAGGTAAAACTCTGGTGTAAAAACATGGGCATCAAGCTCGATTATGCTTCCGTCTATCACCCACAAACTAACGGCCAGGTCAAACGTGCAAATGGTCTTATCATGAGCGGCATCAAACCCAGATTAGTGCGGTCCCTCAAGGAATCTAACACGCACTGGGTAGAGGAGCTCGACTCCATACTCTGGGGGCTGCGGACCACGCTGAATCGCACCATCAGATACACACCATTCTTTATGGTGTACGGCGCAGAGGCAGTTTTGCCTTGCGACATAATTCATGACTCACCTCGAGTGCGCATGTACGAAGAAAGAGAAGTCGAGCTCGATCGGCATGACAGTTTGGACGCATTGGAGGAGGAGCGTGACGTGGCAAAAGCATGTTCCGCATTCTATCAACAGCAGGCTCGAAGATAACAAAGCAGAGAAGTACGGGCCAAAAATTACGATGTTGGCGAATTAGTTCTACGCCTGCCGGACAAGAAAAAGGACAGACTCAAGCCCAATTGGGAAGGTCCCTTCATAATTGATCAAGTCCTGACTGGTGGAGCGTACCGCCTGCGAAATGCATCGGATAACCGACTTGAGCCGAACCCATGGAATGCAGCCCGTCTCCGAAGATTCTATGCCTAGCGCCGGACTCTGTGTTCGTCTCCTTCCTGTGTCCATTTTTTATATACTGTCGGTCTTACATTTCTCTCCTTATCCCCTTCCTTTCTCTTATAGCCTTTAAAGGCTCATCAAATGACGTGCTATTCGCACTCATTAAACCTGGGGGCTTCTTTTAACAGAAGCTTATTTATACGGGCTTCATGCCCAACACATGTGTTACACTTCTGCATGTACCTTTTATTTCACCATTATATGCATCGATATGACTTATGTTTTGGCCAAGCTAGGTTGCCTGGCTCCTGTGCTTACCCCTACGTTCCCGATTATTCGGCTAGGCGGTAAAGGGAGCACCTCTGCGATTGTTACTGCCGGATCAGCCGGATGTGTACCTCAGACTGGGTGAAGCCGAAAGCTAGCGTTCTTAAGGGAACATTCGGTCGATGACCTAAAAGATGATCTTTTCACTTATTTATTTATGCGCCCCCAGATGCTTTTTTCCGCGCCTTTTTTGCAGAATGGGCTTGCACTTTAGGGCATGCCCCCCAGGGAAAGGAAACCCTAACGAAACTATTCTCCTTGGAAGATGTTTCTTACTAACCATGTAATATAACATAACTAGTCGAGCACTTGTCTGTTCATGCACTAATGACCCCTACGCCTGGTCTCCATGCATTCCCCGGTTCTTATATAACCGCATGGGAATTCAGACACACTCCGGACCGTCAGGTCCCGAGGCTGAAGCGAAAAGGTCGGCCATGACAAACGATCTACAATCCGGCTAGAAGGCATTATAAATGTCAATTAAATTACATAGTCATTCTGACTGATTGTATTCCTCCTCAATACCATCTAACAGGTTTTCTAATTTACAGTCCTGCTGGGAATACTTTGCGGCCAACTCTACTTGGCCGTATACTAAGCTTACAGGGATCTCCTTCCCATCGGGCCCCACAGGACCGACCTCGGCCATGTGGTTGGGGTCAGCCTTTGTGTACCGCGTCTTCACCATGGCCCAGGCCTCCCTAGCGCCTTGACGGCAGGCCGATATCTGCCACAATCGGAAGCGCTGCCGTGCTCCCTTTAGCTTCTCCGCAAGCTCTCCAAGACCTTCGGGCATGGAGATGGATGGCCACAAGGCCTGGGCGACGCCTTGCATTGCCTGCCGAACTCGCTCGAGCAGTTGCGAGAGCTCGAGAAGAAGGTCACCCGTAGAACCGGGCATCTCCTCTGCAAGATGACCTGTTAGCACACCTACAGACATTACGCTGTTAGTCGACTTCCCCGCCGAACATTTTTTAAAAGGTTCGTTCAAGCACTTACTAAATATGCCGCGCCGAAGCCGCTGATTCTCCGTAACGGAGTCTGACAGCTGGGCACGAACATCTTTCAGGTCGACACCCAGCTTGGTGTTGGCATCTTGGAGATCGTTCTTCTCCCGCCTCACCTTTGTCAGCACCTTCTCACCAGCCTTCAACTGGCGTAGGAGTTGTTGACTGCCCGGACTCAATCCGGCGCCATCTGCAATTTCATTTGTCAGATTCACACCCATGCCGTGCTTCGCAAAATACTTATCTTTCAAAGTGTATATTACCAGAGGGGGTCTCCTTGGGCTCCCCTGCCGCGGCTAGTGCGGCCTCAAGTTGGGCTTTGCACTCTTTCAGCTCCTGGGACAGTAGGGAATTCTTTTCTGTAAGAACCTGCATAACAAATGATCCTTAAATCAGTTATTCTAACTATTTCAAGTCTCGGGGGCTACTGGTATATATATAATTACCAAAATTTTCTTACCCGTATGTCTTTTACATATTGCTCCATGGCTCTGGCTAGACCATTTTGAGCGGCACGGAGGTACGCATCTCCCGAATTGAAGGCATCTAATGCCTCTCGGGAGAAACAAGCATCACGGAGAATTGTCCGGCGACGCCTGTGGTTCATGGCATTCTCCACCTCAGAGTTGGTGGCAGACAACCTGTCCACATCCTCCGTCGGAGGAGCGTCCGGTGCGCGCCTTGTGTTCGCCTCCGCCTCCGGACCAGGCTTTGGAGCCTGGCTGGTGGAGGCGCGATTGGCAGCCTCTCCGGATATAGTCCGGCGAGGTCTCTTTGTCCTGAAGAGAGCACGAGTGTTAATAAGCCTTGAAGGTATAACACGTGGGATAAGGGGGCGCGCCATACCTTTGCGCTAACGCCTCGGTACGGACTGCACCTCTTTTCTGCCCACGGGGCGCTGCGGCCCCTCGTTGGCTTGTCGCCGCAGGTTCGGCCTCCCGTCTCAAAAACCTCCCCTGCAAAGCTCGGTTGTAATCAGGAAACTGAAAACACGAGAGGGCGGGCCCTTATTCGGGGTACTGGGACTTCGATCTCAGTTACCTGGGAGGCCGGGATTAGCCCTGGGTAATCGGCCGTAATGGCCACCAAGGCGTTGTCCTTGCTCAATTGATGGAACACTCCATCAATCAGCTCCACAGATAAGTCCGGATCCTCTTGAGAGGCCGGGTCGAGGGACCGTCCTGGGTCCTCCGGTTGTGGAGGAGGGCTGTTTATTTCTTTAACAGCCTGGCACAGTTCCTGCGTTAAAGTCGTTAGACTGAATATTTAACAATGGGAATATAAAACGGATGGGCAAGTAAACCACTTACCCAGCTTGGGGTATTGTACATAGAAAATCCACCCTGTGGGTTGACGCGGAGAAATTCCTCCTCTTCTCCCTTGTACAAAGCGGACAAGGTCTTTGTTAGGGTCGCAGCCGAATCTGGTCCCTTATGGCTGTAGCGGGTGGCGTCGTCCTCCCCGTTGAAATCCCACATGGGGTAGCCTCTGTACTGTAGCGGCTGCACCCCTCGCATGATGCATGCGGCCATGACCCCGATCATGGTCAGTCCGGAATGAGCTAACAATCTTATCCGGCCCATCAGGTAACGGACGTCCTTGTCACTTTCCCTATGAGGGCTCCGTGGACGCCAACTTAGGCGCTTCTTTAGTGGAGCATTGTCAAACTCAGGGAGGCCGATCCGGACAGGATCCGGCAGCGGGACGTCCTCTATGTAAAACCATTCTGAAGGCCAGTCCTCGGACGCCTTCTTTGGGGTTTCGGATAGATATCCGGTCCTGGCGATGCGCCACACCTCGGCTCCGCCCACTTGATATATCGACCCCTTCTGAGAACGGGGCACAAGGCAGAATAGCTCTTTCCACAGCCCGAAATGAGCCTCAACACCCAAAAACAGCTCGTAGAGGGCTACGAAGCCCGCGATATGCAATACGGAGGTAGGCGTAAGATTGTGTAGCGGGAGGCCATAGAACTCCAGGAGCCCCCGGAGAAACGGATGGATTGGAAATCCGAGCCCTCTTATTAAATAAGGGATGAGGCATACCCGCTCTCCTTTGGAGGGATTAGGGGCACTCTCCGCTTGCTCTCCGCCATTATAGATGGCAAGACCGGCTCGAACCGGGACCATATAGGCCGGGGGGAGAAATCCCTTGGTCTGAAGCGTCACTAGCTCGCTATGCGGGATGGTGCATCTCTCCCAATATCCAGGCTGAGGACTGGAAGGGCGAAAGGAGGAGTTGCGACGGCTGGCCATGGTGGTGTGGACCTTTGTCGGATGCGCTCTGATGAACACTCGCGAAGGGGAGAAGGTGTGGTTTGGATCTAAATCCTCGTCCCCTTATATGGGCGGCTCATTTACACGGCTAGGGGTGTGGATGTAAAAAAGCTCAGACTTTTCATATTCATTTGACACGTGGGAGACGGCCATTATTTGGGCGTAGAAGCCAAGGAGCGCAACATTTACAAGAAACCGGACTTTATTTAACAGGTACACGGAATTTGGAGGAGAACCCGCCTTGCAATGCCGAAGATAATCTGCGCGCCGGACTCATCATCATTGAAGCCTGGTTCGGGGGCTACTGAGGGAGTCCTGGATTAGGGGGTGTCCGGATGGCCGGACTATACCTTCAGCCGGACTCCTGGACTATGAAGATACAAGATTGAAGACTTCGTCCCGTGTCCGGAAGAGACTTTCCTTGGCATGGAAGGCAAGCTTGGCAATACGGATATGTAGATCTCCTACCATTGTAACTGACTCTGTGTAACCCTAACCCTCTCCGGTGTCTATATAAACCGGAGGGTTTTAGTCCGTAGGACAACATACAGAACAACAATCATACCATAGGCTAGCTTCTAGGGTTTAGCCTCTCCGATCTCGTGGTAGATCTACTCTTGTACTACCCACATCATCAATATTAATCAAGCAGGACGTAGGGTTTTACCTCCATCAAGAGGGCCCGAACCTGGGTAAAACTTCGTGCCCCTTGCCTCCTGTTACCATCCAGCCTAGACGCACAGTTCGGGACCCCCTACCCAAGATCTGCCGGTTTTGACACCGACACTAGCCCTCTCCGGTGTCTATATAAACTGGAAGGTTTTAGTCCATAGGACGAACAACAATCATACCAGAGGCTAGCTTCTAGGGTTTAGCCTCTCTGATCTCGTGGTAGATCTACTCTTGTACTACCCATATCATCAATATTAATCAAGCAGGACGTAGGGTTTTACCTCCATCAAGAGGGCCCGATCCTGGGTAAAACATCGTGTCCCCTGCCTCCTGTTACCATCCGACCTAGACACACAGTTCGGGACCCCTACCCGAGATCCGCCGGTTTTGACACCGACATTGGTGCTTTGAGTTCCTCTGTGTCGTCACTTTTAGGCCCAATGGCTTCTCCGATCATCAACAGTGATGCGATCCAGGGTGAGACTTTTCTCCCCGGACAGATCTTCGTATTTGGCGGCTTTGCACTGTGGGCCAATTCGTTTGGTCATCTGGAGCAGATCGAAAGCTACGCCCCTGGCCATCAGGTCAGATTTGGAAGTTTGAACTACACGGCCGACATCCGCGGAGACTTGATCTTCGACGGATTCGAGCCACAGCCGAGTGCGCCGCACTGTTACGATAGGCATGATTTAGCTTTGCCGCCGAACAGAGCCCTGGAGGCCGCACCTGTGTCCGCTCTGACCCCTAGCTCGGAGCCGATCACACCAATCGAGGATGGGTGGTTAGATACCACCTCGGGGGCTGCAATCTCTACAGCGATCGAGCCGAACACCAGCCCTATTCTCTGCGAAGCCCGTGACTCCAAGGAGCCGGACTCTTCTCCTGACTCCGAGCCCTCTGCGCCCCTACCGATCGAACCCGATTGGGCGCCGATCATGGAGTTCACCGCCGCGGACATCTTTCAGCACTCGCCCTTTGGCGATATTTTGAATTCACTAAAGTCTCTCTCTTTATCAGGAGAGCCCTGGCCGGACTATGACCGGCAGGATTGGGATATGGACGACGAAGAAATTCGATGCCCACCCACCACCCACTTCGTAGCCACTGTCGATAATTTAAACGACGTGCTCGACTTCGACTCCGAAGACATCGACGGTATGGACGACGATGTAGGAGACGAACATGAACCAATGCCTATAAGGCGCTGGACAGCCACCTCATCTCATGATGTATACATGGTGGACACAACCAAAGGAAGCGACAACGAGGAACACAGGGATGCAACGAGGAATCATTCACTCGAAAAGCAATCAAAGTGGCGACGTAAGCGCCGCTCGAAGCCCCGCCTCGACAGAGAAAGCAGGCATACAGACCCAGCCATAGAGCAGGACGAGCCGGTGGACGACGAACATGCCTTCGAGCAAACGTCCGAACAGGGCAACTTGGATAAACAAACCGAACACCCCGTCCCCGACGAAAACAACACTCCGGACGACCTTACGCCGGATAAACTCATGGAGCAGAAGAACCTCCACAAAAGGCTCGTCGCCACTACGCATAGCCCGAAAAAGCAGAAGCGGAAGCTAAAAACTGCGGGAGTACGCAACACCGCAGATAAATATGCTGGGAGTCGCCGCACAAAAAGCTATCCAAAGCGAAAGCTACTGCCTGAATTTGACGAAGAGGCCTTAGAGCCCCCGCAGTCAAAAAATAGGAAAGCCATCCGGTCGGATGGACGACCGCATGGACAGCATGGAGCGGCAAGCGGCGCCGCACACAAGCCGGCACGCGATGCACCAAAGGATCTGCATCAAAAAGACGGCCCAGCCAGATCTATATACGGGCCAAGAAAGCAAGCTCTAGTAAGCAATGCAACACAACAAATATCCGAACATCACGGCACACCCAAATAGAGGGGTGCCGCACACCCCCTATGTTTCACCGATGAGGTGTTGGACCATGAATTTCTAGCGGGATTCAAGCCCGTAAACATAGAGGTGTACGACGGAACAACAGACCCTGGGGTCTGGATCGAGGATTATATCCTCCACATACATATGGCCAGAGGAGATGACCTCCACGCCATAAAATACTTACCCCTCAAGCTTAAAGGGCCAGCCCGGCATTGGCTCAAAAGCCTTCCCGAAAACACCATTGGAAGTTGGGAAGAACTTGAGGATGCTTTCCGGGCAAATTTTCAAGGGACCTATGTCCGCCCTCCAGATGCATACGATCTCAGTCACATAACTCAACAGCCTGGAGAGTCAGCCCGGAAATTCTAGAACAGATTTCTTACTAAAAAGAATCAGATAGTCGACTGTCCGGACGCCGAAGCCCTAGTAGCTTTTAAGCACAACGTTCGAGACGAATGCCTCGCCAGACACCTCGGCCAAGAAAAGCCAAGAAAAATGGCCGCATTAACAAGCCTCATGACCCGCTGTTGCGCAGGAGAGGACAGCTGGTTGGCAAGATGTAGCACCAGCGACGCAAGTACATCCGAAGTTAGGGATGGAAACGGAAAACCCCGATGCAGCAAGGACCAGCGCCAGAATAAGGGAAATAGCCCAAAGAGCACGACGGTCAACGCCGGATTCAAAAGCTCGCGGCAGAATCAGAGAAAGCCGCCCCTCAAGGATAACAGGGATGAGCTATCCAACTTAAACAAAATCTTGGACAAGATATGTCAAATACACAGTACTCCCGAGAAGCCTGCGAACCATACCCACAGAGATTGTTGGGTTTTCAAGCAAGCCGGCAAGCTCAACGCCGAACACAAGGGGCTCGACACACCAAGCGAGGACGACAATGAACCCCACAAGCAGAGCACCAGGAAACAAAAGGATTTCCCAAGAGGAGTCAAAACAGTAAGCTTACTTCACATGACGAACAAAACGGCGCCACTAGAGATACGCGCCATATGGCCTATCCCAAAGGAGTCTTGCCATTGGTTGTTAAAACCAATCACCTTCGACCATCAGGATTACTCTAGAAGTATCCGGAACGCAGGCTGGACTGCCTTGGTATTAGATACAATAATCGGCGGACTCCGCTTTACAAATGTCCTGATGGACAGCGGCAGTGGTCTAAACCTGTTATACCAGGACACAATCCGCAACATGGGGATAGACCCAACAAAAATTCGCCATAGCAAAACCTCCTTTCAAGGGGTAACGCCAGGCCTGGATGCCCACTGTATGGGTTCTCTCCGGCTAGAAGTTATGTTCGGCTCCCCCGATAACTTCCGTTGCGAACAGCTAACTTTCCACATCGCCCCATTCTCAAGTAGCTATCAAGCACTGCTGGGACGCGAAGCTTTCGCCTGCTTTAATGTAATACCGCATTATGCATCTCTTACGCTTAAGATGCCCGGTCCACGAGGCATCATCTCATTAATGGGAAAACATTGAGTGTTTCCCCCGCGCGGAAAACAGCGCGGCTGCCTTGACAGCCCCACAATAAAGTGGCTTCACCAGCCAAAGCATCTAAACAGGCCGTCAAGACCACGGACACGGCTAGACGAGTCCGGCATAAACATACAATTGATAAAGGCTTAATAGCCGTATACCCCTGTACTAGGGACTCCGCGCATATAAAACAAGAGACAATAAAGCTCAATTTTACCCATTTCGATTTATACTTCGTTTATTTAGTATAACTTATGTTCGGCACGATCTTTCTTTAACTAAGTTCCTATCTTTTACAGATGAACACCGTACTACGCCCGTCCAGGATACGGCACAACGGAGACACAGGCGCAGACGTGCAGCAGGGACCCGTTCCAAGGATTCTTTTCAGATTAAGACCCTGCGTAAACCTTTTTACTGTCTCTTGTTGATACACATCCCCCGGTTTCTTGATATAACCAAGGAGGAGGCTGGCGTTTTGGCATGTGGCCACGTTAGAATTTTGTGCGTACCTGGACACTAGGGGCTTATTACTAAGGGCGTTATCCCGCCCGCCCTCATAAAGACCGAATACCTTTGGGAGTGTTCGGCGTTGCGAGTTTGGCCTTATATGCATCAGCTCCGAATCATGTCTTTGGTCAAATGTTGGGTTTGCCCAGCTCCTGTGTTTTGCTGCCTTACATTCTGCTCTATCGGCTAAGGCGACACCAGGAGAACTACTGCGATTGTGCCCCGGTTCGGCCAGGCGAGCACCTCAGTAGAGAAAGCCAAAAACTGACTGTCATGATATAGCGTGAGACTGGTCAACCACTCGATGACTTACCGGAATTTTTAGGATTCCTCCGCATTAACGAAGGACCGTTTCCCGGCCAGGCACATACGCGCCCCGAGTTCAGGCGAGCGCAGGCGCCACTAGGGGCTATATAAGTAGCCTCACTGTCAAACTCCTATGGCTAAGTGAAAGTGATAAAGCATCATAGTCCGATTGCCTAGTTCGCTGCGCTATCACCTCCTTTGTAGGACCAAGACGTTGGGTCAAGTGTGAAAATGCGCCTTCTGCGAACACCCCCGCATTATGTGCGTGGGGGCTGAAGCCGACGACTGCCATCTTTCAGATTATATATATATATATGTTAAACGGCCGCACAGGAGGTATAATAATACTTGCAGGCACAACTATAAAAAGCTTCCACAATGTATCAAAATATTGTTTTACAAATAATATATGCTATTCGAATATAGTATCCTTCGAGCACTGCGTCTCTATTAAACGAGCACCTTGCAGAACTTCCTGAAAATAGTGCTCGGCAGGTACTCGGCTTCCATATGAGTTTGGGGATGCAACAGCGGTGGCTTCCATTTCCGCCCAGTATGTCTTGACACGGGCAAGAGCCATCCGTGCACCCTCTATGCACGCTGACCTCTTCATCGCATTGATATGCGGCGCCGCACCAAGGAACTGCTGCACCAAGTTGAAATAACTTTTCAGCTCTGGTCTCTCTGGCCACAGATGACTCATGACATACTTCATGGCGAGTCCGGACAACCTATTTAGCTCGGCCCATTCGGCCAAACGATCGGCTAAGGACAGTGGACGCTCTGGATTGTGGAACTGCGACCAGAAGAGCTTTTCCACTTCGCGATCTTCTTGATCTCGGAAGTGTTCAGCCGCATCTGTGGCACTCGCTGCTAAATCCATATAGGTGTCCACTGTACTCCACATCTGGTCTAACAGAGCATGTTTAGGATCACAGAACTTCCTCCGCAGCATAAAGTACTTTCCAGCCGCGATCTCTCCGGCCTGACGCAGCTCCTCCTTCATAGCTCTCATCACAGAGCGAGCATCCTTGGCATCGGCAACGGCCTTCTTCAGGTCTGTCTGTTCC
This sequence comes from Triticum urartu, assembly GCF_003073215.2. Classification (NCBI taxonomy): domain Eukaryota; kingdom Viridiplantae; phylum Streptophyta; class Magnoliopsida; order Poales; family Poaceae; genus Triticum; species Triticum urartu. Next base: position 25,129,067 of record NC_053025.1, read on the forward strand.
GCCCGATCTTCTTTTTCAAGAAGCTTGCAACAGTCAGCAGCGTTCTTCAGCCTCACGGCCATCTCGGCCATTTCCTTCTTTCTTCGGCAGTGAGCAACCTGTTCGGCTTTCAGCTCTTCAATTGCCTTTCCGGCAGCCGCATCACTTTTCCTGGCTTGGTCCTTGGCTCGGGCAAGTTCCGCCCAAAGATTTTCCATGGTAGCAGCACCATCTGCATCAAGGACACACATTGTAAGATACTGGCATAAAGCTCCTCTTACCAAGCGCCGTCGAAGGAATTATATACCTTGTGCCTCGTCAAGCCGCTTGTTGACAAACGCGATGTCGGCATCTGCCACGTCAAGTTGCCGCTTTAGCTCGGCAAATCCGTCAGTCCGGCTGGTCGCCGGACACTTCGCCACCTACGTATAAAGGCGGCATATTAGACCTGGGATTATGATCCTCTGTGCGCCGTCACTTTTGACAACACACAGAGTCTCAGGGGCTACTATCTACACAGGGTGCATCTTATTTATGCGCAACTGTCCAAAAAGGGTACATTATTTCACGTACCTCAAAACCTGTCAGTAAACTCCTGACGGCCTCGTGCAATCCGCTCTCCGCGGATGAAATCCTCTCAATCACCGTACCCATCAATGCACGGTGCTCCTCTGAGATAGATGCTCACCCTAGCAGATCCTTCAGCTCCTCCGACCGCGCACCAGACAGCGCTGGACTCGTCTGATGGCCCTTTTCGAAGGCCGGACGCGGAGGGCTTTGGGGGGCCATATGACAACCTTCCGGCCCCGCCGGATTCGGAGAAACCCTCCACAACGATACCTCAGGGTCGCCCGCCTCGCAAGGTGGTATGGCAGGGGGAGGCGTTCCGCTCTCCATCATCTCCGGAAGAAGATCCCCCGAAGACGAGCTCTGCTGAGAAGGGCTAAGGTCCGAGCTGCAAGGTAAGTTTCCGATTACTTTTCTCAGATACAAAGCAGGGATTTCTCTCGTTTCTTAAAAAGAAAACTCCTCTCTACTTACGGTTCAGTGGAGGGCTGATCCCCTTGAGGGCATAATTCGGCCGAAGTATCCCCCAGCACAGGACCCTCTAGCGAAGATTTCTTCCCCATCTTTAAGGCCATGGTCTCCGGGTCTTCAGAGGCGGTCCTCTTCTTCCCCTGAGGAGAGGTATTTTCGATTCCTCCCTTCCGGACAACCTCCTTTGAGGAGGCTGTAGCTCCCTTGTCCCCTCCCTCGCTTCCCTTTGAAGGCACAACCTCCCACATCCTGACTAGCACGGGACCCGACGTGGTCTCGGGGAGGGGGGCTAGACACCTGATTAGCTTTGCTTTCGCTATCCACTCCTGTTTAAAGGACAACTCTTTTAGGGGCAATTTTATGATAGATATACGGATAGCGAGTCCGGGCACAAGGCTACTTACTTGAGTATCCGGACGATTGCAGCTCAGACCTGCATCCTCCGTAGAATCCGGACACACTGCTTGTGGTCCGAAGAACAATTTGTACATCTCCACGGGCGTCATGCCAAGAAAATGTTGGAGAGCTCGTGGTCCCTCCGGGTTGAACTCCCATAGGCGGAGGGGGCGATGTTTGCAAGGCAGAACTTGGCGAATTAACATAACCTGCGTCACCACGACCAGACTGATGTCTCTTTCTAGGAGATCTTGGATGTGGCCCTGCAACAGGGGCACGTCCTTTGCCGGCCCCCCAGTCCAGCCCCGTATTGACCCACGACGCCATTCGTGGCGGGGGACCCGAGCGAAAGGCAGGTGGCGCCACCCACTTAGGGGCCCTGGGAGCGGTGATATAAAACCACTCTCATTGCCATAAGCTGGACTCCCCTTGAAAAGAGCCCTCGGGCCATGGAGTACCAGCATTCTTGCTTATAAGAGCACCTCCGCACTCCGCGTGCCGTCTCTCGATCATCTTCGGCTCTACTTTGAAGGTCTTGAGCCATAGTCCGAAGTGAGGAGTGATACGGAGGAAGGCTTCACACACAATGATGGATGAGGAAATATGGAGGATGGACTCCGGGGCTAAGTCGTGAAATTCCAACCCATAATAATACATGAGCCCCCTCACGAAGGGATCCGTCGGGAAGCCTAGCCCCCGAAGGAAGTGAGACATGAACACCACACTCTCACCAGGTTTGGGAGTGGGAATGACCTGCCCTTGAGCAGGCAGCCTATGCGAGATTTCACCGGTCAAGAACCTGGCCTCTCTAAACTTTATCACGTCCTCCTCCATGACGGAGGAGGGCATCCATCGGCCTCGAATGTCGGAACCGGACATTGTCGAAGGTCCGAAGCGCCTGAAATTTGGAGCCTTGGGTGTTGGAACTCGAGGTGAAGGGCGAACTCATTTGAGATTGAAAGAAAGGAGTAAGGCCTTGGTCTCTTTATAAGAGGTTGAATACCAAGGGCCTTCCCCGTGACCGTTTGGGACTCGCCTTTGATCAAGAAAATATACCAACGGGTACGGTTGGGTTACCCACGCCCGTATTGATGAGAATCCTGGAATAAGGGGACACGATCTCTGCTTTAACAAGACGTGCCAATGAAACCGCCTCGCTAAATGCGCTGAGGTAGAATAATAAAACAATTCAAATAAAGACTTGGCCATGGTGTGATGTCATGCTACGGAATACGTCAGCAGATTAGATTTGTGTAAATATTATTCTCTCTATGGCAATATGTGGAAACTTATTTTGCAGAGCCGGACACTACCTTTGTGTTCAAAATCTTCTATGAAGTACTTGGAGGAGGAACCAGCCTTGCAATGCCGAAGACAATCTGCGCGCCGGACTCGTCGTCATTGAAGCCTGGTTCAGGGGCTACTGAGGGAGTCCTGGATTAGGGGGTATCCGGATAGCCGGACTATATCTTCGGCCGGACTCCTGGACTATGAAGATACAAGATTGAAGACTTCGTCCCGTGTCCGGAAGGGACTTTCCTTGGCATGGAAGGCAAGCTTGGTGATACGGATATGTAGATCTCCTACCATTGTAACCGACTCTGTGTAACCCTAGCCCTCTCCGGTGTCTATATAAACCGGAAGGTTTTAGTCCATAGGACGAGCAACAATCATACCATAGGCTAGCTTCTAGGGTTTAGCCTCTCTGATCTCGTGGTAGATCTAGTCTTGTACTACACATATCATCAATATTAATCAAGCAGGACGTAGGGTTTTACCTCCATCAAGAGGGCCCGAACCTGGGTAACACATCGTGTCCCCTGCCTCCGGTTACCATCCGACCTAGACGCACAGTTCGGGACCCCCTACCCGAGATCCGCCGGTTTTGACACCGACACCAAGCAAAACACATATCATGTGGTGAATAAAAATATAGCTCCAAGTAAAGTTACCGATGAACGAAGACGAAAGAGGGGATGCCTTCCGGGGCATCTCCAAGCTTAGGCTCTTGGTTGTCCTTGAATATTAACTTGGGGTGCCATGGGAATCCCCAAGATTAGGCTCTTGCCACTCTTTATTCCATAGTCCATCGAATCTTTACCCAAAACTTGAAAACTTCACAACACAAAACTTAACAGAAAACTCGTAAGCTCTGTTAGTATAAGAAAGTAAGTCACCACTTAGGTACTGTTGTGAAATCATTCTAAATTCATATTGGTGTAATATATACTGTATTCCAACTTATCTATGGTTCATACCCTCCGATACTACTCATAGATTCATCAAAATAAGCAAACAACACATCGAAAACAGAATCTGTCAAAAACAGAACAGTCTGTAGTAATCTGGATCAAACGCATACTTCTGGAACTCATAAAATTCTCAAATAAATTTCGGGACCTGAGGAATTTATTTATTAATCATCTGAAAAAATAATTAACTAAATATCACTCTCCAAAAAAAATGGCAGCAGTTCTCGTGAGCACTAAAGTTTCTGTTTTTTACAGCATGATCACAAAGACTTTCCCCAAGTCTTCCCAACAGTTCTACTTGGCACGAACACTAATTAAAACATAAAAACTACATCTAAACAGAGGCTAGATGAATTATTTATTACTAAAAAAAAGCAAAAATCAAGGAACTAAAATAAAATTGGGTTGCCTCTCAACAAGCGCCATCATTTAACGCCCCTAGCTAGGCATGATGATTTCAATGATGCTCACATAAAAGATAAGAATTGAAACATAAAGAGAGCATCATGAAGAATATGACTAGCACATTTAAGTCTAACCCACTTCCTATGCATAGGGATTTTGTGAGCAAACAACTTATGTGAACAATAATCAACTAGCATAGGAAGGGAAAACAAGCATAGCTTCAAAACTTTAAGCACATAGAGAGGAAACATGATATTATTGCAATTCCTACAAGCATATATTCCTCCCTCATAATAATTTTCAGTAGCATCATGAATGAATTCAACAATATAACCAGCATCTAAAACATTCTTTTAATGATCTACAAGCATAGAAATTTTATTACTCTCCATATAAGCAAAATTCTTCTCATGAATAGTAGTGGGAGCAAACTCAACAAAGTAACTATCATGGGATTGAAAATTGAAATCAAGATGACAAGTTTCATTGTTATCATTATTCTTTAAAGCATACGTATCATCACAATAGTCTTCATAGATAGGAGGCATGCTTTCATCATAATAAATTTGCTCATCAAAACTTGGGGGACAAAAAATATCATCTTCATCAAACATAGCTTCCCCAAGCTTGTGGCTTTGCATATCATTAGTATCATAGATATTCAAGGAATTCATACTAACAACATTGCAATCATGCTCATCATTCAAATATTTAGTGCCAAACATTTTAATGCATTCTTCTTCTAACTGTTTGGCACAATTTTCCTTTCCATCATACTCACAAAAGATATTAAAAAGGTGAAGCGTATGACACAAACTTAATTCCCTTTTTTTATAGTTTCCTTTTATAAACTAAACTAGTGATAAAACAAGAAACTAAAAGACTCGATTGCAAGATCTAAAGATATACCTTCAAGCACTCACCTCCCCAGCAACGGTGCCAGAAAAGAGATTGATGTCTACTACACAACCTTCTTCTTGTAGACGTGGTTGGGCCTCCAAGTGCAGAGGTTTGTAGGACAGTAGCAAATTTCCCTCAAGTGGATGACCTAAGGTTTATCAATCCGTAGGAGGCGTCGGATGAAGATGGTCTCTCTCAAGCAACCCTGCAACCAAATAACAAAGAGTCTCTTGTGTCCCCAACACACCCAATACAACGGTAAATTGTATAGGTGCACTAGTTCGGCGAAGAGAGGGTGATACAAGTGCAATATGGATAGTAGATAATGGTTTTTATAATCTGAAAAATATAAAAACAGCAAGGTAACTAATGATAAAAGTGAGCGTAAACGGTATTGCAATGCGTTGAAACATGGCCTAGGGTTCATACTTTCGCTAGTGCAAGTTGCCTCAACAATTATAATATAATTGGATCACATAACTATCCCTCAACATGCAACAAAGAGTCACTCCAAAGTCACTAATAGCGGAGAACGAACGAAGAGATTATGGTAGGGTACGAAACCACCTCCAAGTTATTCTTTCCAATCAATCCGTTGGGCTATTCCTATAAGTGCCACAAACAGCCCTAGTGTTCGTACTAGAATAACACCTTAAGACACAAATCAACCAAAACCCTAATGTCACCTAGATACTCCAATGTCACCTCAAGTATCCATGGGTATGATTATACGATATGCATCACACAATCTCAGATTCATCTATTCAACCAACACATAGAACCTCAAAGAGTGCCCCAAAGTTTCTACAGGAGAATCACGACGAAAACGTGTGCCAACCCCTATGCATAGGTTCATGGGCGGAACCCGCAAGTTGATCACCAAAACATACATCAAGTGAATCATGTGGTATCCCATTGTCACCACAGATACGCACGGCAAGACATACATCAAGTTTTCTCAAATCTTTAAAGACTCAGTCCGATAAGATAACTTCAAAGGGGAAACTCAATCCATTACAAGAGAGTAGAGGGGGGAGAAGACATCATAATATCCAACTATAATAGCAAAGCTCGCGATACATCAAGATCGTATCACCTCAAGAACACGAGAGAGAGAGAGAGAGAGAGATCAAGCACATAGCTAATGGTACATACCCTCAGCCCCTAGGGAGAACTACTCCCTCCTCGTCATGGAGAGCACCTGGACGGTGAAGATGGCCACCGGAGAGGGATTCCTCCCTCCGGCAGGGTGCCAGAACGGGTCTAGATTGGTTTTCGGTGGCTACGGAGGCTTCTGGCGGCAGAACTCCTGATCTATTCTGCTCATCGATCGTTTTAGGGTATATGGAGATATATAGGCGGAAGAAGTACGTCAGGGGGGCCATGAGGGGCCCACGAGGGTGGAGGGCGCCCCCCTACCTCATGGCCTCCTCGAAGCTTCCCCTACGTGGACTCCAAGTCTCCCGGGTTGCTTTCCTTCCAAAAATAAGTTCCGTGAAGTTTCAGGTCAATTGGACTCCGTTTGATTTTCCTTTTCTGCGATACTCTAAAACAAGGAAAAAACAGAAACTGGCACTGGGCTCTGGGTTAATAGGTTAGTTCAAAAATCATATAAAATAGCATATAAATGCATATAAAACATCCAAGGTTGATAATATAATAGCATGGAACAATAAAAAAATATAGATACGTTGGAGACGTATCAGGTGCCTTCGTGTACCAGTGGCAGTAGCCACACTAAAGTTATGGTGGAAAGGGAATTGCTACCGAGGGTGAGGCTTGACGATCTGGTGACGGATCCTGGAGTTCGCCACAGGGGGTTTCAATGTGGCTATGTGAAAATGCTAGTTATCGACTAGAGGGGGGTGAATAGGCTATTTTTATGAAAGTCTTCAAAACACGGAGGCTTTGAAGAAAAACAGAAGAATTGAACCTATTGATATGCAGCGGAAGGTAGACTACACTAGACAAGCCATAGTCATGTAAGCAATGAAGTGAAAGCACGAAGACTATCAGCAGCTAGGTATTATGGATCAGGATGGAAGATAGTATGAAGCCAAACAGTAAACAGTATTCACTCAGTGAAGTCAATCAGATCATACAGGCAAGCAATGACTTCACGTAGATGAACTGTAAAGTAAAGGGAAATGAAGGATAGAACCAGTAGCTTGATGAAGACAAGGATTTGGTAGACCAGTTCCAGTTGCTGTGACAACTGTACGTCTGGTTAGGGAGGCTGAGATTCAACTCAGAAGACCGCGTCTTCACCTTATTCCCCTTGAGCTAAGGACACACAGTCCTCGCCCAATCACTCTGGTAAGTCTTCAAGGTAGACTTCCAAACCTTCACAGACTTCGTTCACCGGCGATCCACAATGCCTCTTGGACGCTCAGAACGCGACGCCTAACCAGCTGGAGGATTCACAGTCCTCAAGTGTAACAAGTCTTCAGGTCACACAGACAGAAAGACTTCAGTGATGCCGAACACTGTTTGGCTCTGGGTGTTTTGGGCTTTGTCCTCGCAAGGATCTCTCTCTCTCAAATGCTTAGGAGGTGGGTTGCTCTCAAACGACAAAAGCCGTGCACTAACTCTCAGCAGCCATCAATTTATGGTGTAGGGGGTGGGTTATTTATAGCCAGGAGGCAACCCAGCCTGATTTGTCCGAAATGACCCTGGGTCACTAAGGAACTGACACATGTCGAACAGTTAGATTTCAAATACACGCGGCAGCTTGATTTAGGCTACAAGTAAAGCTGACTTATCCAGCTTTGGATAAGATTTGCTCGCATTGTCTTCGCTCGAAGACATAGGATTTGGTTGAGCATCACATCAGTCACTCTGACTTTGTTCACTTGGACCCCACTTAACAGTACGGTGGTTCCTACGACTCAACAAAGAACAAAAGGAAACTACGAAACAACTATGTCTTCGTACTCCATAGTCTTCATACGATGTCTTCTCATGTCATAGTCTTCAATGTGAATCTTTTCACAGACCACCATTGTCTTCAATGTCTTCACGCATTTTTAGCGGTCATCTCTGGTAGGTAAACCGAATCAATATGGGATTACTACCTGTGTTATCCTGCAATTCTCACAAACACATTAGTCCCTCAACCAAGTTTGTCGTCAATACTCCAAAACCAACTAGGGGTGGCACTAGATGCACTTACAATCTCCCCCTTTTTGGTGATTGATGACAAACTGGTTGAAGTTTTCAACGGGGATAAAAGTATGTGAAAGTTGAGAATTACGGCATTGTCTTCATAAGTAGAAAAGGCTCCCCCCTGAAGATGTGCATATAAGTAGTTTGCTTTTGAAGCAAATGCAGATGGCAGCTTTTACTTTGTGGAGGTCCTATTCAACTCATGAAGACAATTCATCATGCATATAAAGATATAACAAAGATAATGATATGCATAATGAAAAATGGACATCTACGAAATGACTTTATGCGGAATTTATCATCGCATCACAGAGTAGCAGAAAAAGTAGTAGGCGACCATCGAGTTTAAGTGTTACAACCCAAAATAACCAAATGTATCAAAAGACGAGAGTTGTAAACACTTGGCAAAAATAGTGCAATCACCCATAAGGACCCACTTGAAGACTATCAACTCATATGCTTCTCCCCTTTTTGTCAGTAATGACCAAAAAGGTTTGAAGACATAGAGTATCTACTCGTTCCCATCAGGAGTAGATGAAGGTGCAGGGTCAACGTTGGAGTTTGGTGGTGCAGAAGGGCCTAGTGCAGTGCCGAGATGCAGTGAAGCCATGGTTGGTGAAGTGGCATCGTCTTCTTCATCGACGACTCTCGCAACAACAGTTGCAGCCGAAGATGAATACTCAGAATCTTCTATTGAGGGAGTGCGACGCCAGCTTGCATTGCATGTAGGTCTAGAATCAAATTTTAAGCCTTCAGTGAAGCCATCTTCGCGAAGATCTTCTTCAGGGCATAGTAGTGTGAGACTCTTCCAAGACCGCCGACAGGCTTCATGGGCTACGAACGAGTTTTTGGTGGCCAAGTTTCGGATGTGATTGACGTCCACCAAGATACTCTGCATATGACGCTTTAGCCAGTCATGATGCTTATCCTGCTTCTGATGTAAGGCCACAAGAAGCTCTCGGTCATTGAGAACACGAGAACGCTTCCGAGGCCTTTGAGCTGTTGTACTATGAGTGGCTTCAGTGTTGGCACGATGAGGCACACGAATATTGCCAGCCAGAGGATAAGCAGGAGTTGCAGCATTGGGGACATGAATGCCTTCTATTGGCTGAGTGATGCTTTGATGATCAACATTATGAAGATATAGTGGCTCCTTGGCAGGCTCTGGATAGATGGCTTCGACGGACAAATCAACCTCCGGCAGAAAGACAAGATGGTTGTGCGCTGAGGGCTGATAGTCAACAGAAGAGTGGAGCTTGATCAGGCGCATCACCCATGGAGCATAAAACTTCAGGCCAAATAGATCAATCCCAGATGCAGCAAGTTGTCTGATGAAGAAATCCTGGGTGTTGAATCTGATGCCATTGATGATGTAAAAAACCAAAGTCTTCATGGCTCCTTCAAGTTTGGTTCAGCAGTATATCCCTTGATTGGCCATAGAGTATGCCTCAGAATATGATATACCGTGTGGGGCAAGTACTCGACGTCTTTGACGAAGAACTCTTTGGGGTATTCAGCATCTTGGGGCAGTGGCTTCATCATACTGAGCATCTCACTCATATTGGGTTTAGGCCTCTGGAAGATGCTCTGCAGTTCATCGCGATGATGTTGACAACCAGGCTCATAGAACTCGCCTGGAGTGGGCAGGGAAGTAAGCTCAATGATGTCCTGAGCTTTGGCTTCATGATGTACATCTCCTGACATCCACTCAAGGACCCATGTCTTCGAATCCCTGTTGTAGCCATGAATGTGAAGAGTGGCATAAAATTGCAGTAGAAGCTCTTCATTCCAGTGCTCCTTGTTAGTAACAAATGTGAGAAGAACAACTTCCCTGAAGCAGTCAAGGGCTTCTTCAAGATAGGGCAACCAAGCAATAGCTTCACAATCAAGGCGCATGTGTGGAAAGATTCCCCCTGATTGTATAGAATGCAAGAGTAGTAGTTGTGTTGCTGATAGCTCCAAAATCGATCGGATGAGATCTTTGGCTTCGAGTATGGATTCTTGGCGCTACCGAAGAAGGTATTGTGTGCCCTGAAGCTATTCACGTTGAACGATCCTAGGGATGTGGCAGCACTTGGAAGCCTTGGCAGCTCGGGCTTTGGCTTCTGAACTTGTGGCCTCTGCTCCACATGATAGTCATATTGAGGTCCGGGAGCAGTGGGAGGCACCATAATGGGCCATCAAACTGTGAAAAGTTCACCACGATTATAGGCCTGTTCAATGGTGTGAGGCCTTGGAGGGGGAACTAGGGCTTCAGTATTCACAGTGGCTTCAGGTGCCACATTATCTTCGGGCGCCACATTAGCTTCAGGCGCCACATTATCTTCAGGCGCCACATGGTCTTCAACCATGATAGTATCATTGGCTTCAACATCATTGTTTGTGGTCGCCTCAGTAGTTTCAACCTCCGTCTGTTCAATAACAAGAGGGTCAGGCACAGACTCATTCTCCTCGAGAATGACTGGTTCAGTAGGAGGGGGTGTAGCAACGCTTCCTTCTTCTCTTGTTTCTTCATTTTCTTCATCGACTGATGCAGCCGGAATATCTTTGACAACTTTAGCTTCAGACTCGGAGACATTCATAGTTGGGGTGAGTTCAGGAAACAATTGACCTGCTACTGAGCTTTGTTGCACTTTCCCTTCTGGAATGCTTGACATGGTGACCTGTGGCCAGGGGCCTTTGCGAAGCCTGCGAAAAGTGGGTGATGCTTGTGGTGACGGAGAGGTCACCACTGGAGTGGTGACTTGAGGTGTTGGAGTTCTGGGTGTGTCTTCATGAATGGGGGTGTCTTGTTGAGGGCGATCGACCCATGAATCATCCTGAGCAATTGGCGTCAATGGATGACCAATGCCGATGAGTTCGCTATTCGTAAGAACAGGCGATGATACCACTTGATGCTCGAGTTGAGGAAGGACTTCATCATCTTCAACATTGTCTTCACGACCAATGTCTACAGTTGTGATGGGGTCAACAGCTGGAACTTCTTCATCTTTAGGAGCCTCTGTGAAAGCAGGCTCATGAATCACTAGGCGATGCTCTTGGTTTGTGGAGGCTGGACGGGCAACAGAAATGGGCTCAACCAAAAGGGGCTTAGAGGCCGCAACATGCTCTTTCTTTGAAGACTTTTTCTTCAACTTCTTCCTGGATGGGGCCTCATCAGAGGTGTTCTTGTGTGTGCGCTTCCTGGCATCAGCTTCAGCTGCCCTGGTCTTCTTTAGTTCGGAAGCTGCTGAGGGGACCTTAGGCTTCAATCCTGTCATGCTGGCAGGGAAGACAATGCGAGGTTCATCCTGCCTTGGTGCTTTAGTCCGGGCCGCAGTAGACTTCTTTGTTGGCTTGGCAGCCATTCTTGGGTCGATGCCAGGATGGCCAAGAGCCCTGCGCTTCTCAGCCTCATTGTGTGCTTGAACACATTTCTACGCAAAGTACTTCATGCGCTCTCTTGAACCTTTAGCTTCTTCATGCTTCTTGTGAAACTGCTCCTTGAGCTCATGCAACATCTTCTTGAAGATCTAAACATCTGCCACGCTGAGCTTGGCCATGTTCTTCTTGAAGTGAGCCTTCTCATAGTAAATTTTGTTCTTTAGCACAACAATCTTCTGAGCCATGACCAGCTCATGGGCAATAGCTCCATGGAAGGTGACACTGATATCCACAGGAAGCTAAAGATCATCGATGCTCATGCTCTGGTCGTCGAACCACTCATCAATGAAGTTGTTCAGAATATCCACGTCAAAGAGGGGAAAATCATTGAAGATCTCCGCCTCTTTGTTGCTCTTTATCAGCTGCTCAAGGGCATCATCACCAAGATCTTTGTCACTGGACAGATCAATGGTGCTTCTTCGTTCTTGAGAACGGCAGCTGGAGTCAGTTCATGCCCGGAAATTTTCTAGGGCTTCTTGGTTTTCTTTGTCTTCTCGGCCTTCTTTGAGACACGAGACAAGTCTTTGGACAGTACACTGGCTTTAGGAGGTGCAGTGGCCAATGGCTTCACACGCCAAGCTTTTGGTGAGGCAGAGGGCTTTGAAGCCTTTGATTTCTTCTTCTTCTGTGGCTTAGGTGGTGCTGGCGCTTCTTCAGAGTCTGCGTCATCAGCAGAGTGTTCCACCGTAGCCCCCTGTATAGCTATGTGAGTGAGAAGGCCATTGAGGTTGTAGAAGGGGCTGATGACATTTGGATTGGCATCACGGGTGCCATCAGCCCTTGGAGCAGATGGACCAGGGTTGAAGTTGAGTCCCAGGTCCTTCTTGTTCTTGACAGCAGACTCCTTGGCAAATTGATAATTCCTCTTGAACAAATTGTCTTCACGACACCATAACAAGGATGATGGGTCGGCACTCTCTGGTTGTGGCCCTTGGAACATGCAAGGGTAGAAACCTTGAGCAATGGCTTCATACTTGGACATGGGCTGCAGATTTCTGTATAGAATATCTCCCCATGGGCCCTTGAGGGCATTCTTTTCAGCATATTCAGCAGTCACAAATCTGTACATGAACCATTACTCTGCCCAATATCTTTGAATCCATTGGATTTGGGTCTTGCACTGGCCATAGCTCTCCTTAGGATCTGACTTGTATAGCTCAAACAGATCTGGAGGCAAATCCTTAGCTGTATTTCCATGGCGCTGCCTGCCACCTTTTTAGCCGATTTCTCTGTTTCCATTGTACTCAGATTGAAAGGCTTCAAGACAGTGAATGGCTTCCTCTTGCTGGTCAGACAGGAACTGGCTTCAGGTGAGTGAATATGAAGCTGTAAGAACTCTGCAAATGAATGCAGACTATGAGAACCAAGGGATTCTCCAACAGACATGTACCTGTGACATCATTAGGATGTGAGGGAAGGGGAAGAGGTCATATGCATTCTCAGAAGATTTTGAAGGTAAAGAAGTTTTGAAGACATTGACCTCATAGCGCGAAGACATTCACTTATTTGAAGAGAGTCGGTTCCAGATTTGTATGAATCCATGAATAAGTACAAGTGAGAAATCTAACTAGTTATGAAGCATAAGTGAATATACTTGGCATGATATGAGATGTAGATAAGGATGGATACATATTTGGAAGTGAAGAAACCACTTATGGTTGAAGTGGATGGATCTGACGGATCTAAAGGGCAGTAAAAAGTAAGATTTAATTACCGCTTGACGAACTGCTAGACGAGGTGGAGAGAGGCCGAGCAGTTCAATCTCCTGCGCCCTAACTTGGGGCGGAAGACGCCTACGGCGATGGCGGAGAGGACGAGGTCCGCGGCCGGCGTGAAGACAGTGTTGAAGAAGTCACGACAGCTAAGCGCTTCGTCTCTGGTGTCGACGCGAGCTAGCAGAGGCGCTAGGGTTTGTGCGAATTGGACAGGTGGGAGAAGAGATAATGACCGCGGTGAGTTGTGTATTTATAAGGACAGGGACGGCACATCGCAATTACGCAGGTGCCCCTAGCGGTTCACATATGAGGTACACATGTCATGCATGCAACTTATTGAAAGTTGTTCCACGTTCCCACGCACGTCTGGATTGTCGAGTGGTTGTTCCGGCTTCTCCGGTATTCAGGCAAAAAGGACATGGCATTAAAAACTGATTTAAATGTTTGTCACTTTGTCTTCTACTAACAAGGACTCAGAGAAGACAAACGACAGGTTTCAATAGAATGATATGATTTGGATAGATAGAATTTGAGGTAGAAGCACAGAAGAGGTTAGGGTCCGATCACGTTCACTTAGATCAATAAAAAATTCAATCATGAATACATAACTATAAGTGAATGTTGTAGAGGACAGAAACATTGTGAAGATAAACATGAAGTCAAATCAGTGCTGAAGATAAACTAAATGCGAAGACTATGCAATTAATTATGACGCCACATGAAACACTTCGAAAAGATTGTGGTGGTGGCATTACCCACCGTATAGGCAGTATTAGACCCAGAAACGGCGCGCAATTATCGTGGAGCTCCGAAGTCGAATTCCACATTAATGTATTCACACTTAGAGTGTATGTCTTCATGGATTGAAGATATACATTACTTTGTGTGTTGCACATCTAAGTCATCAACATGCATAAGCGTTAGGATGTGTGTCCAATTATAGGACATTTGAGGATTCTAAGATATTTAGCTCACACCGCAACTTGCAAAACCTTTTCTCATCCAAGGTCTTTGTGAAGATTTCTGCCAATTGCTCTTCAGTGTTGACATGAATGATATCAATATCTTCCTTCATGACATGATCTCTGAGAAAATGATGACGGATCTAAATGTGCTTTGTCTTCGAATGCTGAACTGGGTTATTGGCAATCTTGATGGCGCTTTCATTGTCGCAGTAGAGTGGCACATGCTTCAGGTGGATGCCATAGTCCTTGAGAGTTTGCTTCATCCACAAAAGCTGAGTGCAGAAAGATCCAGCAGCAATGTATTCAGATTCAGCAGTGGAGAGAGATACACCGTTTTGCTTCTTTGAAGACCAACAGACAAGAGATTGTCCAAGAAAATGACATGTGCCTGATGTGGACTTGCGATCAACCTTGTCACCAGCATAACCATCATCTGAGAATCCAACTAGATCAAACTCTGAGCCCTTTGGATACCATAATCCAAGTGTTGTGGTGTAAGTTAAATATCGAAGAATTCGCTTCATAGCTAAGTGATGCAACTCCTTTGGTGCCACTTGGAATCGGGCACACATGCAAATGCTAAGCATTATCTCTGGCCTAGATGCACATAAATAGAGTAAAGAACCAATCATGGAGTGGCATACCTTTTGATCAAACTCTTTACCATTGTCGCCGGGACCCAGATGACTTTTGGTTGGCATTGGCGTCGTGTATACTTTGCACTCTTGCATTCCAAACTTCTTCAGGCAATCTTTGAGATATTTCTCTTGTGATATAAAAATTTCGTTGCTCTGCTGACGGATTTGAAGACCTGAGGGAGTCCTGGATTAGGGGGTGTTCGGGTAGACGGACTATACCTTCAGCCGAACTCCAGGACTATGAAGATACAAGATTGAAGACTCCGTCCCGTGTCCGGATGGGACTTTCCTTGGTGTGGAAGGCAAGCTTGGCGATGCGGATATTCAAGATCTCCTACCATTGTAACCGACTTTGTGTAACCCTAACCCTCTCCAGTGTCTATATAAACCGGAGGGTTTTAGTCCGTAGGACAACTTCATCATACAACAATCATACCATAGGCTAGCTTCTAGGGTTTAGCCTCCTTGATCTCGTGGTAGATCTAATCTTGTACTACCCATATCATCAATATTAATCAAGCAGGACGTAGGGTTTTACCTCCATCAAGAGGGCCCGAACCTGGGTAAAACATTGTGTCCCTTGTCTCATGTTACCATCCGGCCTAGACGCACAGTTCGGGACCCCCTACCCGAGATCCGCCGGTTTTGACACCGACATTGGTGCTTTCATTGAGAGTTCCTCTGTGTCGTCGCTTTTAGGCCCGATGGCTCCTTCGATCATCAACAACGATGCAGTCCAGGGTGAGACTTTTCTCCCTGGACAGATCTTCGTCTTCGGCGGCTTCGCACTGTGGGCCAATCTCGCTTGGTCACCTTGAGCAGATCGAAAGCTTACGCCCCTGGCCATCAGGTCAGGTTTGGAAGCCTAAACTACACGGCTGACATCCGCGGGGACTTGATCTTCGACGGATTCGAGCCACAGCCAAGCGGTGCCGCACTGTCTCGATGGGCATGATATAGCTCTGCCGCCGAACAGCGCCTTGGAGGCCGCACACGCATCGGTTCCGACCATTGATTCGGAGCCACTGCGCCAATCGAGGATCAGCGGTTGGACGCTGCCTCAGGGGCTGCGATCTCAGAGGCGATCGAGCCGAACTCCAGCCCCGCACTCCGCATGGCCCGTGACTCCGAGGAGCCGGATTCCTCTCCGAACTCCGAGCCCCCCGCGCCCCGCCGATCGAATCCGATTGGGCGCCGATAATGGAGTTCACCGCCGCGGACATCTTTCAGCACTCGCCCTTCGGCGACATCCTGAATTCTCTAAAGTCTCTCTCTTTATCAGGAGAGCCCTGGCCGGACTACGGTCAGCAAGGTTGGGATACGGACGATGAAGAAATTCAAAACCCACCCACCACCCACTTCGTAGCCACTGTCGACGACTTAACCGACATGCTTGACTTCGACTCCGAAGACATCGACGGCATGGACGACGATGCAGGAGACGAACAAGAACCAGCACCTGTAGGGCGCTGGAAGGCCACCTCGTCATATGACATATATATGGTGGACACTCCAAAGGATGGAGATGGCGATGGAACAGCGGTGGACGATACCTCTAAGAAACAGCCCAAGCGCCGGCGTCAGCGGCGCCGCTCTAAATCCCGCCAAAGCAAAAACGGTGATTCCGGCACGGGAGATAATACTACTCCGGATAGCGCCGAAGAACACCCCCTCCAGCAAAATTCGGCACAGGAGGACAGAGAAGCCAGCCCTCACGAGAGGGCGGCGGACCAAGAGGTTGAGGACGATAATTATACGCCTCCCTCCGAAGACGAGGCAAGCCTCGACGATGACGAGTTCGTCGTGCCAGAGGATCTTGCCGAACAAGAGCGTTTTAAACGCAGGCTCATGGCCACGGCAAGCAGCCTCAAGAAAAAGCGGCAACAGCTTAGAGCTGATCAGGATTTGCTAGCTGACAGATGGACTGAAGTCCTTGCGGCCGAAGAGTATGAACTCGAACGCCCCTCCAAGAGTTACCCAAAGCGCAGGCTGCTACCCCGACTAGAGGAGGAAGCACCTACATCACCAGCGCATGACATGGCCGACCGGCCACCTCGTGGCCGCGACAGAGAGGCCTCTTGGCCCTCCACTCAAGCCATGCCCCGGCACCGCGTCAAGCATACTAAGGCACGGGAAAATGCGCCCGACCTGCGCGACATCCTGGAGGACAAGGCAAGGCAAACAAGATCGATCTACGGATCGCGCAGGCGCCCCACGGCACGTGACGGTGATCGTCACTCCGGACGCAATGAATCCGGCCGGGCCGAACTCAACAGACAAAGCTCCTTCGAGCTGCGTCGTGATATAGCCCAATACAGAGGCGCCGCACACCCACTATGCTTCACAGATGAAGTAATGGATCATAAAATCCCTGAGGGCTTCAAACCCGTAAACATCGAATCGTACGATGGCACAACAGATCCTGCGGTATGGATCGAGGATTATCTCCTTCATATCCACATGGCCGCGGCGATGATCTACACGCCATCAAATACCTCCCACTCAAACTTAAGGGACCGGCCCGGCATTGGCTTAACAGCTTGCCAGCAAACTCAATCGGTTCTTGGGAGAACCTGGAAGCCGCATTCCTTGACAACTTCCAGGGCACTTATGTGCGACCACCGGACGCCGATGACCTAAGCCACATAATTTAGTAGCTAGAGGAATCGGCCAGGAAATTCTGGACACGGTTCCTAACAAAGAAAAACCAGATAGTCGACTGTCCGGACGCAGAGGCCTTAGCGGCCTTCAAGCATAATATCCATGACGAGTGGCTTGCCCGGCACCTGGGACAGGAAAAGCCGAAATCTATGGCAGCCCTCACGACACTCATGACCCGCTTTTGCACGGGAGAAGACAGCTGGCGAGCTCGCAGCAACAATTTAACCAAGAACCCTAGTAATTCGAATACCACGGACAAAAGCGACAGGTCGCGTCGGAACAAACAAAAGCGCCGCGTTAACAGCGACAGCAACGAGGATACGACAGTTAATGACAGATTCCGAGGCTACAAATCCGGTCAACGGAAAAAGCCATTCAAAAGAAATACTCAGGGCCCGTCCAGTTTGGACCGAATACTCGACCGCTTGTGCCAGATACATGGCACCCCCGAAAAGCCAGCCAATCACACCAACAGGGATTCTTGGGTGTTCAAGCAGGCAGGCAAGTTAAGAGCCGAAAACAAAGACAAGGGGCTGTATAGCGACAACGAGGAGGAGCCCAGGCCGCCGAACAACGGTGGAGAGAAGGGATTTCCCCCGCAAGTGCGGACGGTGAACATGATATACGCAACCCACATCCCCAAGAGGGAGCGGAAGCATGCATTACGGGACGTATATGCGATGGAGCCAGTCGCCCCAAAGTTCAACCCATGGTCCTCCTGCCCGATCACCTTTGATCGAAGGGATCACCCCACTAGCATCCGTCACGGCAGCTTCGCCACATTGGTTCTAGACCCAATCATTGACGGATTTCATCTCACAAGAGTCCTCATGGACGGCGGCAGCAGCCTGAACCTGCTTTACCAGGATACAGTGCGAAAGATGGGCATAGATCCCTCGAGGATCAAGCCCACCAAAACGACCTTTAAAGGCGTCATACCAGGTGTAGAAGCCAACTGTACAGGCTCAGTTACACTGGAAGTGGTCTTCGGATCTCCGGATAACTTCCGAAGCGAGGAGTTAATCTTCGACATAGTCCCGTTCCGTAGTGGCTATCACGCACTGCTCGGGCGAACCGCATTCGCAAAATTCAACGCGGTACCGCACTATGCATACCTCAAGCTCAAGATGCCAGGCCCTAGAGGAGTAATCACGGTCAATGGGAACACTGAACGCTCCCTCCGAACGGAGGAGCACACGGCAGCGCTCGCAGCAGAAGTACAAAGCAGCCTCTCTAGGCAGTTCTCCAGTTCGGCCTTCAAAAAGCCGGACACTGTCAAGCGCGCCCGGAGTACCCTACAACAAGACCGCCTGGCACGTTCCGAGCTAGCGTAGCAATGCGGCCCCAACCCTAGCCCTCGCGATATAGCGAAACCAGCGCTTCGCGTACATAACTACGCTCTTGAAATACCATGGGCACAGGGGAAGGGGCACTATCACGGCACGCCCGAAATACGGCTTAAACCGCACCAGGGGCTGCCGGATTCCTTCTTTTTTTCTCTTACTCTCAGGACTCCATACTTCGGACGACCCGTTCGGCAATTCAACTGCCGCACAAACGATGCAAGATCCAGGGAAGCAGACAAGCCACGCCGCATTATGGAACTCCCAGGTGGTCTCTATTGCGAGCAGTATACCTTTTTTTTAATACAATTCCGCGGCCTGCCCCTGGCCAGGACATGTTAAATAGTCCAATTTATTTTGCTTATCGCACTATTTGTATCGTTCCGCTTTCATAGCAGCCTTTCTATAAACAATGCATAGCTTTTTGTCTATTTTTTGCATTATCCTCTTTTTATATATATGTTTATTAATAACATGTTGCATCCGTACACTGTGGTACGGCAAAAATACGCCAGGGGCTTCAGTACCCATCAATATGGCGTGAGAAGTCCGTACACTTTCACAAGTGCGGCACCCCGAACTTATAGCACTATATGCATCGGCTCCGAATCATGATTTGGGTCAATAGTTGGGTTTGCCCGGCTCCTATGTTTTGGTGCCTTACGTTCCGCTATATCGGCTAAGGTAGCACTAGGAGAACCACTGCGATTGTGCCCCAGTTGAGCTGGGCCGAGCACCTCAGTGGAGAAAGCTAAAACTGACTGTCATGATGAGGCGAGAGACCGGTCGCTGTTCGAGAGGTTTTTCGAGTCCTTAAAGGCTTATGCCGCTTCGAGCGAGGAACCGGCTTTGTCCGGCCAAGGCGTGGATAGCGCCCCGAACTCGGTCTTCCGAATACTAGGGGCTTCGCCGAAATTTAAAATTATAGAGTTCTATGGCTAAGTGAGAGTGTTCAAGCATTATAGTCCGATTGCCTTGTTCGTTGTGCTGACCGCCTCCCTCGACGGACCCAATCATGGGAAAAAGAGCGCTCAGGTTTATCCCGAACACCCCAGCACTAGTGGCATGGGGGCAGAAGCCGACGACTGGCCATCTCTCAATTTTTTGATAAACGGCCGCACAGAAAGTAATATTTTAAATTCAAGCATTGCTTAGCGCATATGAACAAGTTTTCAGCGCACAGGATAACACGAGCGAGTTCATTCAAAAATTACATCCTTGGTACATTCATCCGCCACAAGGCGGGCACCAGCAAGAACATCCTTGTAATAGTTCTCGGGCTTGCGATGCTCCTTCCCCGGCGGCGGCCCGTCCTTCACAAGCTTCTCACCGTCCAGCTTACCCCAGTGCACCTTTGCACGGGCAAGGGCCCTACGGGCACCTTCGATGCAGACGGAGCGCTTGATGACCTCGAGCCTTGGACAAGCCTCCACCAGCCGCCGCACCAGTCCGAAGTAGCTCCCAGGCAGGGCCTCTCCAGGCCACAGCCGAACTATGAAGCCCTTCAGGGCCTGTTCGGCCGCCTTGTGGAGCTCGACCAGCTGCTTCAGCTGGTCGCTCAAGGGCACAGGGTGTCCGGCCTCAGCGTACTGAGACCAGAACACCTTCTCCGTCGAGCTGCCTTCCTCGGCTCGGTAGAATGCGGCGGCATCGGATACGCTGCGGGGAAGATCTGCGAATGCCCCTGGAGAGCTCCGGATTCGGGTAAGTAACAAGTAGTTTACTTTTATATGTCTGCTTTGCATATAAATGCCTTACCCGCCGCTATCTTTTTCACCGCATCCAATTCCTGGAGGGCCTTCTGGGCTTCGGCCTTGGCAGATTTGGCAGTTTTAAGGGCCGCAGCAAGCTCGGACGCTCGCGTCTTCGAGTCGAGCTCCAAACTCTCATGTTTTTGCATGAGAACCTGAAGCTCTTGCCGCACCTCGCCGACCTGCGCCTCAAATTTCTCCCGCTCGGCGCGCTCCGTGGCCGCTTTCTTCTCGGCCTCGGACAGCGCCTGCTTGAGGGTCGCCACCTCAGTTGTGGCCCCTACAATAAGCAGTATACTCCTGTCATTTTTTGCAATTGCGCCTTCCTATAGGCATTTTTTCTATAAGGTATCTCTTACCTTCTTTCTCCTCGAGCTGCCGTTTGGCAAGGCCGAGCTCTTGCTCGGTCCGCTCGAGGCCCTGCTTCAGGGCACCCACCTCCGCAGTCAGTGCGGCGGTGGCCAGCAGCGAAGCCTGCATACGTATATTGACTCCTTTTTAGTTAGACTCCTGCGATATTTAATAGATCCTCTATTCGGCTTTTCTTTCCGAACGCCAAACAGAGCATCAGGGGCTACTGTCTATACGGTAATATTTTTACATATTTTTACTTACCTCGAAGCCTGTTAGAAGGCTAGCACAAGCTTCAGTCAGTCCGCTTTTGGCGGACCGAACCTTCTGGACCCGTACTCATGATGGCACGGTGCTCCTCGTCGATGGAGGCGCCCTTAAGCTCCTCCAGCAGATTGTCCGGCGCCTCCGGTTGGACGGAGGACGCCGGCTCAGTAGGCTTGCTCCTCTTGGCAGGAGTTCGCCTACCGCGGTCCGGAACCGTTGATGATTCCGGCGCAGTGTCCGGCTTAAAGCCGGACTTGGAGCCCAGGGGGGTCTTGTCCCCTTCACTCCTGGAGTCCGGGAGGTCGCCTCGCGGCTCCTCCTGGACCACCTCCTCTCGCCCCGGAGCTTGTCGCGACGCCACTTCGGCGTCATCCGCAGCACAGGGGGAAGCAGCGGGCGGAACTGAATTCACGTCCGATGAATCCAGGGAGCCGCTCGACGACTCGTCGAGCCCGTCCTTGGGCGGACTGCATGATTATATCCGACATTAGGGAAAGCTGTGCAACAAAAGGAATATCACGAGTTTACTCTGATATCCGAATACTTACGATTTCGCCGGACGCTTGGCCCTATCTAGCCACTCCTCTTCGTCCTCTTCGGCGTCGGGGGAGTAGTTCGGCGGAGGGGTCTTCCTCTTCCTGGACCCTTCGGCCTCCCCCGTTGGGGCGGCCTTCCTTTTCTTTCCTCCCCCCGCTGGAGGGGGAGAGTTTTCTTCTTCCTCTTCCTCGTTCTCACGGGAGGAGAGCGTCTCGGACTCGTCGGATGACGAGTCCGACACCACCACATTACGGGCACTCTTTCGAGTCCCCGTGGCCTTCTTCTTCTTGGCCTTCTTCTCCGGTACCACATAAGGCGCCGGAACCAGCAGCTTCACTAGGAGAGCAGGGGCTGGGTCTTCGGGCAAGGGAGCCGGACAGTTAATCGATCCGGACTGCGCCTGCCAAGCCTGTCAAAGGTGAGGGAGTTTAGATCCCGCATAGAGTCAGACTATGAAAAAACTTAACATCCTGTAAAAGGTGAAAATAGCTTACCTCGCTAGCGTGACGCCGCGAGCTGTATCCGCGGTCCTCGGAAGCGGATGTGGGAGCCTCAGCGCCTTTGGTTAGCACCTTCCAGACGTCTTCATACATCGTGTCGAAGAGCCTGTTAAGGGTTTGGTGCTGCGCCGAGTCGAACTCCCACAGATTGAAGTCCCATTGTTGACATGGGAGGATCCGGCGGACGAGCATAAACTAGACTACATTGACGAGCTTGATCGTCTTGCTCACCAGGGACTGGATGCATGTCTACAGTCCGGTCACCTCTTTTTCGTCGCCCCACGACAGGCCCGTCTCTTTCCAGGACATAAGCCGCGTGGGGGGTCCGGGTCGGAACTCGGGGGCTGCGATCCATTTCGGATCGCGCGGCTCGGTGATGTAAAACCACCACGATTGCCACCCCTTCAGGGTCTCCACGAAGGAGCCCTCGAGCCATAGGACGTTGGCCATCTTGCCCGCCATGGCGCCTCCGCACTCCGCCTGGCTGCCGCACACCACCTTGGGCTTGACGTTGAAGGTCTTGAGCCAGAGGCCGAAATGGGGGCGGATGCAGAGGAAAGCCTCGCACACGACGATAAACGCCGAGATGTTGAGGACGAAGTTCGGGGCCAGATCGTGGAAATCCAGGCCATAGTAAAACATGATCCCCCGGACAAATGGGTGGAGTGGAAAACCCAGTCCGTGGAGGAAGTGGGGAAGAAATACTACCCTCTCATGGGGCCTTGGGGTGGGGAGAAGCTGCCCCTCCTCGGGAAGCCGGTGCGCGATGTCTTTGGACAAGTATCCGGCCTTCCTTAGCATTTTGACATGGCCCTCCATGACGGAGGAGACCATCCACTTGCCTCCCGCTCCGGACATTACTGGAGAAGGTTGAGGTGGGAAGTGCGGGCTTGGGCGCTGGAGCTCGAGTGTGCAGGAGATGGATAGGCAAAGGAGGAAGAAGGCGTAGGTAAAAAGGTGGATCCTTATCCCCTTATATGGGCGGATGCGGTTGTGCATCCCCACCTGCCTAGTAAAACTCGCTTGCCTCCCAAGCGTCGTGATAAGTGGCGCGATTGGATTACCCACGTCCGTATTGATGAGAATCCCGTAAAGGGGGTACACGATCTCTGCTTTGACAAGACGTGCCAAGGAAACCGCCTCGCGAAACATGCTGAGGTGAAAAAGTAAAAATGATTCGAGTAAAGGACTTGGCCGTAGTGTGGTGACGCACTGCGGAATACATCAGCAGATTTGTTTTGTGTTTATATCATTCTCTCTATGGCAATATGTGGAAGCTTATTTTGCAGAGCCGGACACTACTCTTGGTGTTTTGCAATCTTCTATGAAGGACTTGGAGGAGGAACCCGCCTTGCAATGCCGAAGACAATTTGCGCGCCGGACTCGTCGTCATTGAAGCCTGGTTCAGGGGCTACTGAGGGAGTCCTGGATTAGGGGGTGTTCGGGTAGCCGGACTATACCTTCAGCCGGACTCCTGGACTATGAAGATACAAGATTGAAGACTTCGTCCCGTGTCCGGATGGGACTTTCCTTGGCGTGGAAGGCAAGCTTGGCAATGCGGATATTCAAGATCTCCTACCATTGTGACCGACTTTATGTAACCCTAACCCTATCCGGTGTCTATATAAACCAGAGGGTTGTAGTCCGTAGGCAATCAACTCCATATACAATAATCATACCATAGGCTAGCTTCTAGGGTTTAGCCTCCTTGATCTCGTGGTAGATCTACTCTTGTACTACCCATATCATCAATATTAATCAAGCAGGACGTAGGGTTTTACCTCCATCAAGAGGGCCCGAACCTGGGTAAAACATTGTCGGAGTAAATAGCCATGGGTAGCCTAGCCGGCTCCCCCTGGCCCTTCTGAAAAAGTTACGAGCCCGCCCGACCCTCAAGAATCCAAGACATGGGGCCGCCTACCCCTAGCTGGCCGTAACCCAGGCCGGCTTTCGGAAGGCGGTCCGACTTTAGCCCTCATGAGAAGGCCGACTCCAAGAAGCCGACCATGAGAAGGCCGACTCCGAGAAGCCGGCTCCCCATAAAGCAGTCAAGACCGTACCCACAAAGTTTGTGCCCACCTAACGGCGGAGCGACGGGGCGTGGCTACAGTAAAGCCTGCCACCCCCGAATCCCGGAGCACGCCTGGCATGGCGCGCCGTACGAGCCAGGCACGACACGTCCGGCGCGACATTGTTGCCATGTTGACCCTGGCATCACCCACGACGGGCCGTCAGCGTGGCCCACAGACGGTGGCCCCCCCTTTTGAGCAGAGAGACGCCCGGAGGCGGCCACGCCTCCAATTAGTCGGCCCAAGACAGAGCCGGCTCCCCGTAGCCGGCTTGCCGCCTTCCTCGAAGAGGATGCCCCATTAAGGAGACAAGACGCGGTAAGGCTACAGAGATCGCCTACCCGGCGGCGGTACTGTAGCCACGCTTACCACGATGAAGCTCACGTTGATGAGATAAAGCCACAGTAACCAGCCGCCGACCAAGCCCTGGACAGTGGGGCCTGCCTGTCGACCAAGGGGCCGGCAGCCGGTGGGACCCACCAGTCGGCGGGCCCCAGCAGCCGGCGCAGAAGCCGGCGAGCACGGTCACAGACGGCTGGGCCCCGTGCCCAGTCGGATTACCATTGTACCCCCGGGGGGTAGGCCTATATAAACCCCCCCGGAGCACCCATGCAAAGGGTTGGACCCCCTGCTAGTTCTAGACACCACACAAGGAGAAGAGGCAGGCTAGCCGTGCCCTTCTTCCTCCTCCCCCCAAACAGCTCAAGGAGCGTTGTGTAGCTACTTGATTCATCTAGTGAGCATGCGGAGACCCCGCAGAGCAACCGTAGGGGTGTTATCTCCACGGAGAGCCCCGAAGCTGGGTAAGATCCGCCGGCGTGCATGTCTTCGCCTTATCCCGTTTCCAGGTACCGGCGATGTCTTACTGGCTCCCACAATGATAAGCCACC
>NC_053025.1:26147885-26147970 GCF_003073215.2 Triticum urartu
CGAGCTACTTCATATGGATCTTTTTGGTCCCAACGCCTACAAGAGTCTCGGTGGAAATTCTTTTGGTCTAGTTATAGTTGATGAT